>NW_013629427.1:0-480 GCF_000695525.1 Brassica oleracea var. oleracea
TTTTGAGACTTCTTTTCAGGTTGTGGCGATGGATACAACCCGTCTTTCTGCAGGTTTCATAGACGGTTGAAGCGTGTGCTTGCTCGTTTTAGGATGTGGTTCAAAGCGTCGTGTGGCGTTTCATAGATTCCGGCTTTGGTGGCGTTTGCAAGGCCTTGGTAAGTATTTGAATCCTCCCCTTCGATCGTTTCGAGCTTCAGAGACAGAGAAAGTTGCAAGTTTGGTGGAGATCATCGGGAACTAGCTACTCCGGAGACGTCAAGGGAACTCCCGGCATCCTCGGCAACGAGGAGAACCTCACTTACCCGAGAATCACGTCGATGGTAGAGAACGGCTACCGATGTCGAAAGATTTCGAAAAACAAATTAGCGGAATGTGCCGGGTTTAGTGGGTGGGCGAAGCTAGTATTGTAATAGATTGATTTCGATATTTTGTTCAAAACAAGCTTGTAACCGTATCTGATTCCCGATTTATCGGGCA
>NW_013629428.1:0-480 GCF_000695525.1 Brassica oleracea var. oleracea
CACCTCGTGAAGCTTCTTCTCCGTCCTCCTCCATCAAGCTTCTCTGCTTCCTCCAACTTTCTTTACCAAGACAAAAACAAAACGAAATCAAAACTCAGAGAGAGGGAGAGAGGGAGAGAGAGAGAGATGTAAACGTGACAGTGCCTGGAGAGAGAGAGATCCAACACGGGAGAGAGAGAGAGAGATCCAGTGGTGGCTCTCACCTTCTCTACCGCTCAGTGGAGTTAAGTTGCAGAGTTATTGAAATCGGAGGCGCTAGGGATACTGAACAGGCTCGAATTTCTGCGTCTCGCGTTCGATGATGAGAAGGTAGAAGACGAAGACGAGACGTGAAAACCCTGGGCAAGATCAGTTCATAAGAGCAGGGTTCAAGATGGGCCGTGACAAAACAAATAAAAAAACAACACATAAGCCGGAGCCCAAACCGAATAAGGGAAAAAAAAAACAAAAAAACGTAACCAATTAAGCGCCGACACGTGG
>NW_013629429.1:0-480 GCF_000695525.1 Brassica oleracea var. oleracea
CATACAAAATCAACCAAAATTAAATAAATAAATTTAAAACATCTTTAACGATGTAACAAAAACTCTATAAATACCAACACAAATAATAGTAAGCACCACAATTCATACGGTTTTCTCTAAATATTCTTTCTTAAAATGAATCTTAATTTTAAAAAGATAGCAAATCTTCTTGGTTCGTCATCCTCTTCCGATGATGATGAAAGTATGGAGATCATTAATAGCATCGGCGACGAAGAAGAAGCCATATATCTTGCTATATCAAACAACAATTCAGCCATTCATTTTCTTCTCAACCAACAAGACAATTCGGTTACTCACGGTGGTTCAGTCCCGGGGCGTTCTTTCATTTACCGTGATTGAGAGAGCGCACACTTTCGACTATTTAATGATTATTTTTCGGAGACTCCAACCTACAACGATGATATGTTTCGCAGGAGATATCGTATGTCACGATCTTTATTCCTTCGTATTGTTGATGCT
>NW_013629430.1:0-480 GCF_000695525.1 Brassica oleracea var. oleracea
GGATTTTGTCCTACTTGTGCAGATCTGATCTTCTTGGAATCTTTTGTCTGGCTGTGTGAATTTGCATTTTTGGATTCGCGATGTCTTTGTTGTCTTCTCCGGTTCGATCTTCTACCTTATTGTTCCTTGCATGCGGTGAAATCCGGGGTTGATTGGATTCGCTCCTTGTCATTACCAATTGATCTGATCGAGATCTTCACTTTCGTCAAGCTTCAATTTGGCGGTTTCAAGTCCTTCGCGACAACGCTGTTCCGGTTTGAAGACTTAGAAATGGTTTGTCTTCATGTTATGCTGGTTCTTGTTGCTTGGGTTCTCAATTGTCTGGGCTATTCACAATAGGAGGTCTCTCTTCACGGTGGTTTGATCAAGTTATCATCATCGGTTTGTTCTTCTCAAAGGATCCGAAGACTGCATGCAATTTTTGCTCATCGTGTTTATGAATCTGCTGTTTTGTCTTTTGCTTAACTAGATGAAAGAATG
>NW_013629431.1:0-480 GCF_000695525.1 Brassica oleracea var. oleracea
ATGGGCTGCTAGAATGAATCCTGCTACAAGAAATCTTTATCGAGCGGCTAATCCTACCTTCCAACTTGACGGAACTCCTCAGGTTACCATCCCTTCTCAGGTTCTTAGTTTAGGACCAGAAAATAAAAGAGAGTATCTGATTGGCCAGTTTCATCGTTGCTCTCTACCTCCTGGAGGTTTGATTCATGCTGTAGTAAATAGGCTGTGGGGAAGAAGTTGCATAATAGGATGTCGTAAGCTTAGCGAGTCATCTTATATGTTTCACATTCCTCATGATTCAACTCGAGAATGGGTAGTTCAGAGAGGTGTATGGCATGTTGACGACTGTTTGTTGTTTGTTTCGCCTTGGAAATCAGTAAATTCGCTCAAAGTCCCTGAAGTATCAACTATCCCGGTTTGGGTAAACTTAAAGAATGTTCCAGATTGTTGCTATTCAAGATTAGGTCTCAGTCATGTAGCATCAGGACTTGGTGAGCCTAT
>NW_013629432.1:0-480 GCF_000695525.1 Brassica oleracea var. oleracea
GAGTTTGATATCTTGAATCATTGGAAAGGCTCCATAAAAAAATTGGTCATAGGTGGTTATAAGATCATGTACAAAATTTGGTCATAGGTGGTTATAATATCTTGAATCATTGGAAAGGCTCCATAAGTTTTCTTGCTGTTTGGTTGAATAACATTGACCTTCAAGGAATGTTTTTTCCCTTTGTAATCGAATTATTGGCCCATTTTAATCTCATTGTATCAATATTCTAGTTTCACACCCTTATTTCTTCATCAAGCCGATGTTAGGAGGCTTAAACACATTCTTGTCTCTCACTATCGTCTCCACTCTAATTCACAATCTGTCCTGTAAACCAGAATGCTTCGTTTTTGCATTCCCATCTCTACATCTGCTGGGTCGTTCTCTTCATCTTCCATGCTTGTTTTGTCTTCAGAATCGAAGGAACCATGAGCTGGACAATGTCTACAGATCCATTTTGCATTTAGAAAACGGGGGAAAAAA
>NW_013629433.1:0-480 GCF_000695525.1 Brassica oleracea var. oleracea
AAACATTCAATTTAAAACTATTTGACTTGACTAAGCTGGAAAAACAACATCATTGTCATCGGATTGGTCTATTGACAAAGAAAGGGAAAAAATCGTCTGAAATGGAAACTCAACTGGACCAACTCCAACTGCATTTAAGTTCACCATCCATAAACCTGACATATATAGATCATTTAAGTTCACCATCCATTAACTTTTTTTCTTTTTTTCTTTTAATTGCCTTGCTTTTTTTCTGTGGTCCACTTTACTACTAGAGCTAGCCCTAACTAGAGCATGTTCAAAATAACTTGTAAACTAAATGATAATGTTCTTACTGTTTGATACATTTTTAAATTTATTTATAATTAAATTAGAGACACAAACAAAAAATGTTAATTTTTTATTTTGCAATTTATAATTTAGAAATATATTACATTATAATAATAGTTAATCATTTAATTTAATATATATATATATATATATATATATATATATATATAT
>NW_013629434.1:0-480 GCF_000695525.1 Brassica oleracea var. oleracea
TTTGCAATATGTGCATCAATTTTTAAAGACCTGGATGGCTAATCCAGCCATGCCATAAAGTGTATAAAATTTCGTGGGTATACAGGTTACCATGGATTTTGCCTTTATCATACTGATCCTTGGCATAGTCTAGATCAGTAGAGTATGTAGGTATAGTCTTGACCACTTTCTTATAAGGCCTTAGGCGATTTTCTTATAATCTGAAAGGAACTTTTGTTTCCTTTGCCCATTGGTTCAATGTGGAAACCATTCATACTCAAGTCTTTATAACTCAATGGGTCTTATATGTAAACTACATATTATTAGATTGACACGACTTTTTCTTATATGGAATTCAACACCAAACACTAAGCAGATGCATCAAAATTATGCAGGTCCGTGACTGCAACTGCTCTTGTGTAGTTTAACCGGTTCATTAGCAGGCATGTCGGACAACTAAAAACAACTCTTATTATTGCTATAAAATTGTAAATGACAAGC
>NW_013629435.1:0-480 GCF_000695525.1 Brassica oleracea var. oleracea
AACCTAAAGGTTCACCCTAGGGGGTGAACCCAAGAAAAAGTCTTTTTACAGTACATCTTGTTGTATTAAAACATTTTCCTTACAGTACCACATGCATTTAAAACTCTAGATATTTTTTGCCAGCAAAATCAGATTTTTTTTTGTATTTACCCTGCATTTTTAAAAAATCAGATATTTCCATATTTTCACATTACTGTGGAACACCACCACCACCTGTAATTCTGCAACACATGATGCGTTAGACAATCACTTGGCGTTTTCCAATAAGTTAAATAGTAAATGTTTGATGAACATATAGAAGTTTTGAGATAGCAAATGTTGTTTCCCTCTTCTTTTTTCCATTTAAGCCAAAAGTCTCTATTATAACTCGTTGGATTAGTCGAATGTGTTATCATAAATTGCAGTTCATATTTATTTGAAAATTATCTTTCATTTTGGACTTTTTCTTGGGTTCACCCCCTAGGGTGAACCTTTAGGTTC
>NW_013629436.1:0-480 GCF_000695525.1 Brassica oleracea var. oleracea
GGCGCCACAGCATCACACACATGGCTGGACGCATGCTTCGGTTGCATACGCGGAGACACCTCGTGCTTGGTCGATCTACCTCGTGCTTCTACATGTCAAGCTGCATGTGCAGCTTCCATGCACAGCGACACCTCGAGCTTCTAGAGACACTCAGCTTGGTGGACAGTTGACACCACGTTCTGAACCCATGCAACAAGTCACCTCGAGCTTCTCGGTCCATTGGCCTGATTTCAGTCCTTGGCGGTAAATATTTCCCGATCCTTCGGCTTCATCGAAGACTTGCATAATACCGAAATTAGAGTTTTCGTCTAATTTCGGGTTTTTCCGTCGTGCTTCGATCCCGTCGTGCATGCTTCCCGTCGTGCTTCCTTTCCGTCTTGCTTAATTCTGTCATGCTTCCAATATCTTCAAAATAATATTCCGCTAATACGACGTTTCGCGGAAAACTTCGTGCTGAAGAAACGTCATTCTTCACAAACG
>NW_013629437.1:0-480 GCF_000695525.1 Brassica oleracea var. oleracea
TCATGTGGGGGGTAAGATCTATCTGCCAAGAATGGTCCTTACACCTATGGATGCTAGGTTGCCATTTCAGTTTCAGCGAAGACAATTTCCGATTTTTCCCTGCTTTGGAATGACAATTAATAAGAGCCAAGGTCAGAGTTTATCTCATGTGGGGATCTACTTACCAAAACCAGTTTTTGCACATGGTCAGCTATATGTTGCTGTGTCAAGAGCCAAAAGTAGGGGAGGTTTGAAGATCCTAATCATTGACGAAGAAGGCAAGAGAGCAAAGAAAACAACAAATGTTGTTTTTAAAGAAATATTTCAGAATTTCAGACAAGAGTGATGAATTCTCAGGTAGTAACTATGTAAATATAGTCATAAATTTTCTTTGCAAACTTTCTTATACGTAACATATGTACACTACCATTTTCAGGTACATGTGTGAAGGACGTCTTCAGATACGTGCATCAACAGCAGTAAAACACATGTCAATCACAT
>NW_013629438.1:0-480 GCF_000695525.1 Brassica oleracea var. oleracea
GCAGGAGGTGATAAGCCAGAACCTCTTCAGTGTAAGCAAAGGTGGCAAAAGCTGAATGATCTTGTTTGTAAGTTCTGTGGATCATATGCGGCAGCAACAAGACAGAAAACTAGTGGTCAGAGTGAGAGTGATGTTGTGAAACTGGCACACTCTATCTTTTTCAATGATCACAAGATTAAGTTTAACCTCCACCATGCTTGGGAGGAGCTCCGCTATGACCAGAAATGGTGTGAGCATGCTACTAGTAAGCTTGGTGGAAACGGTCAGAAGAGAAAGTACGAGGATGGAGCAGAAACAGCAAGCTCTCAAGCAACCATCAATCTAGACGAGCAACCTATCAAACGGCCAGCTGGTGTTAAGGCTTCGAAAGCATGTAGTAGATAATGAGGCTGCGTTAAAGTTTCAGGCCATGTGCTCTATTAAAGAGAAAGACTTGGTCCTGAAAGAGAGAGTTTCGAAAATGACTCTGCTTAACAGCCT
>NW_013629439.1:0-480 GCF_000695525.1 Brassica oleracea var. oleracea
CTGCGGCTCCGTGTAATTCGATTTCATTTCCTCGTTCTTCGTCGTTCGTGAATCTCAATAGGAGAAGCCGTCTCTATGTTCGATCCAGTTCAGCTTCAGGTTCGATTTGATTCACGAAAGTATCGATTTTTATTTAATTTATGGGTTTGTAATTGTTTTTGATTCGAGTCGAAAGTTTCGATTTTTATTCTTCCTGTAAGGTTTCTCTGTTATGCTTTCACGATCCTAATTATAAAAATAGAATCTTTGGTTTTAAAAATGGGTTTTCTGCAAAAAAAACCCTCAAAGTGGTTTTTTTTTACAAATTAATCCGCAAACTCAAAAATCCACGGGTCAACCCTCCAAGTGCCGGTCAAACCGAAATATAACCCTCGGCCGTATATATGTGTATTTGATAGTGTATAATTTTAACATTTTTCAATACTACGTCATCTTGGCGCTAATTTTTAAATGAAAAAAAATTGTTGAACTCGGGGTTTG
>NW_013629440.1:0-480 GCF_000695525.1 Brassica oleracea var. oleracea
ATTGATAAACAAATTACAACGATTCCCATATACCATGAAAAAGGGCTAAAAATACATTAAAACAAATGTATAATGTGGTTAGAAATTTTTAAACAACACTAAAGATTATAGCTTCAGTATATAAAGTATTTCCCAAAAACTCAATATTTTCGAAGGGGCTAACACTTGAATTTTGATAAAATTTCAAAACATATGATAATATTGTTTTAATGCATAGTTGCATCATGCCCTAACATATGATGATGTTCAAAGAGGTTTGGAGCCTTTGTTGTCTCCGTGTTTCAAGAAAATAGTTATTTTATAGAAGTTATTTCATCGATTTAGGGAGTATTATGAAGTTTTAATAAATTAATTGATAAACAAATTACAACGATTCTCATATACCATGAAAAAGGGCTTAAAATACATTAATACGAATTTAGAATGTGGTTAAAAATTTTAAAACAACACTAAAGATTATAGCTTCAGTATATAAAGTAT
>NW_013629441.1:0-480 GCF_000695525.1 Brassica oleracea var. oleracea
CTTCCGGAACTCATGATTTAATCGGCTTTCGAATATTTTCTCGAGTCCAAATGAGTCGCAAAAGGCATTAGGGAAACTGGTTACGTCCAGAGATACGATTTGTGGTTTTAGGAATTAGGATTGAGATAGCGGAATCTAGAATTGCTAGGTTGCTTGGTTAGAACTGTTAGGTTGCTGATTACCATTGCTAGGTTGTTTGGTTAGCATTGCTAGGTTATTGTTAGTAGACTGTTGGGATTAGTTGTCTACTAACTTGTGTGTGAAGTGTTCTTTTGAGTTGCAGCGAGTAAGTGTGTTCGTTGATCAGAACTTTAAGGGATGAAAACCTTAAAGTGGAGGGAGTTCGAGGCCAAACCCAAACCCGAAGCGAAAGAGGAGAGACAGATTCAGAGAACTGAGCTGTGGTATGGACTGGACATATGGTGAGGAACATGACATTGTTGGGAAAGGACTTCATCAGTATTTGGGGAAAGAGAGATC
>NW_013629442.1:0-480 GCF_000695525.1 Brassica oleracea var. oleracea
GGTCAAGATATCAGAGAACTGTTATGTGAGTCTACCACTTCCTTTTTGTCCCTCGCATATTGTTTCACAAGGTTTTATCATTCTTAGACGTATGAGAAAGTGATGCTAATGTCAAGGCAAGATTTCGGGAGTAGCCATCTTTGAGCTGTACCACAAGCGCTGCAGCAACGCACAACTTCTATTTTCATTACAAGCTTGAATCATATGGGTTTTATCCGGTTAGAAGGTAAGGAAGAAGAGAAAAACATCAACCGCGATGCATAGAATATAATAGCAATCATTATATTAAGTTCAGTGAAGTGATACTTAGGAGCAATCTGTTTGTTTTTATTCAGGGCGTGTTGGAGAACGGAATGAAGATAGATGTGAAGAGGTTGCCAACAAACTCGGGCAAAGGAACGGTAGCGTTTAAGAATGAGGTCAAGCTGAGGAATCTCATGAGGATTTTAAGATGTTGCGTTGAACTGGAGGAAAATATGT
>NW_013629443.1:0-164 GCF_000695525.1 Brassica oleracea var. oleracea
ATCCTGGTTTGATTGGAACGACGAAGAAGCTGTGCTATTCCTTAACTGGGAAACTAAAGTCACCTGATTTGAAAGTGGAATAACTTCTTCATGCCAACTCCTATGAGATTTATTCAACTTCCTGGTGATTCTCCACAACTTTATGTATCCAAATCAAGCTTCTC
>NW_013629443.1:300-480 GCF_000695525.1 Brassica oleracea var. oleracea
CTTTATGTATCCAAATCAAGCTTCTTACAAAGTGATTCATCCTGGTTTAATTGGAACGACGAACAAGCTGTGCTATTCCCAAACTGGGAAACTGGCATCACATTATTTGAAAGTGGGATAACTTCTTCATCCCAACTCCTATTATGAGATTTAGAGATCCTTAGAGTAACTAGAGTATAA
>NW_013629444.1:0-480 GCF_000695525.1 Brassica oleracea var. oleracea
GATAATGTCTTTATTGCTTCCAATAATGAGCATGTCATCTACATATAAACATAGCAAAACATATGCATTTTTTGTAGTTTTGTAGTATATGCATTTGTCACATTCATTTATTTTGAAACCATTTGACATCATTGTATTGTCAAATTTTTGATGCCATTGTTTAGGAGCTTGCTTAAGTCCATAAAGTGACTTTACAAGTCGGCATACTTTGTCTTCCTGTCCGGGAACGACAAAACCTTCAGGTTGTTTCATGTAAATTTTCTCTTCTAAATCACCATTTAGAAAAGCAGTTTTTACATCCATTTGATGGATGTCTAGGTCTCTTAAGGCTGCGATTGCTATCATCAGTCTTATTGATGTTATTCTCATTACTGGAGAATGTGTATCAAAATAGTCCAAACCTTCCTTTCGTCGGAATCCTTGAACTACAAGACTAGATTTGTATTTTCCACTAGGTTTTCGTGTCATTATCCATTTATT
>NW_013629445.1:0-480 GCF_000695525.1 Brassica oleracea var. oleracea
TGTGTCGGTTTGTATCATGTGGTCTCTTAGAAGCTTTGTTCTTACATCAGTCCCCCTTCAGCTCTTGATAAAAGTTACTGTCTTTATGGTAGCTGTTTAAGACTATGTCTTATGAACAATATCTTGCTTCTGTTTCAGCTGAGATACTCGTCTCCCTTCAGCCTCCATAGCTGTTTAAGACGTTCTCTCCACGTAGTCATCTTCCTTAAGCCAATGTTTCTTCATTTAGCTTTGTCATCCGTTCCTAACACCTTTTCTTTAGCTACTCCACCTTGAGCTAAAGATCCCCATGCCTCCCCTCTCCTTCCCACAGGTAACGTATCCCTAAACTTTCAAAGTTTCTTCATTGTTGCTAAGAAGTAACCGGAGCACTAACTCAATACTTCTTCTGTGGCGAGGTTGCAACAATGACGTTACCTATGGCGCCTAGCTTTTTTAGGCGACGTTCAAGAGATCACAACAGAGATCAAACTTAGGCCC
>NW_013629446.1:0-480 GCF_000695525.1 Brassica oleracea var. oleracea
ACTTTCAAATCAGGTGATCCCAGTTTTTCTCATTGGGAATATGAAAACTTCCTCGTCATTCTAATGAAACAAGGATGAATCGCGATGTAAGAAGCTGTATTTGGGTACAAAAAGTAGTGGAGAATCACTATGAAGTGGAATAATTCTCATAGGAGTTAGGATGAAGAAGTTATCCCACTTTCAAATTCCTATGAGAGTTATTCCACTTCTTGGTGATTCTCCACTACATTTTGTATCCAAATACAGGTTCTTACATTGCGATTCATCCTGGTTTGATTAAAATGACGAGGAAGTTGTCATATTCCCAAATAGGAAAACTGGGATCACCTTATTTGAAAGTAGGATAACTACCTAGCCACTTTCAAATCAGGTCATCCTAGCTTTCTTGTTTGGAAATATGACAACTTCCTCGTCATTCTAATAAAACCAGGACGAATCGTGATGTAAGAAGCTGTATTTGGATACATAAAGTAGTGGAGA
>NW_013629447.1:0-480 GCF_000695525.1 Brassica oleracea var. oleracea
TTTTATAGTTCAACTATTACTATATAAATATCTAGAGCACACCTTTACACTACAAGAAAACATAACCTTAACGAGGGCGGTTTTCTTCGTTATTTCGTCGTAAAAGAGGCTTTACGACGAAATAGCGAGGAAGCGCGTTTGCTCGTTACTCGTCCGTCGTAACACATATTTCCTCGCTAATTCGTCGTAACTTAGCGAGGAATATATTTCGTCGTAAAGACGAAGTAGGGCGATTCGTCGTAAAGACCACGTCGATATTCCACGCAAGGACGTCGCTACAATTCCTCGTAAATACCTCGAAATGAGTTCCTCGTAACCTACACGTAAATACCTTGAAAGAGTTTCCTCGCAAAATACACGAAACAACCACGAAACGATTTTCTCGTTAAATACTCGTAAACTTTTCCTCGTTATTTCCTCGCAAATATTTCCACGTAAAATAGTCGTTAATTGTTTCTCGTCATTTCCTCGTAAGGTTTC
>NW_013629448.1:0-480 GCF_000695525.1 Brassica oleracea var. oleracea
AAAACGTAACTCGGGCACCAGCGGTGACGATTTAGATTGATTCGGTTGAAAAATCGAGATTCTTAAAAAAATTAATTTTTACTCGTTTCATCCTATAATCGCGTAGTATATATAAAGATTCATGATGTTTTCATGAAAATGGCAAAAAAACGAAGAAATTGATGTATAACTCGTGAAAAATTATGAGCCGTCGGAGTCAATATTGCTTTAAACCTAAAAGTCTAAAGAAGAAGACAACTTGTAAAAGTCATAATTGCATTTAATTAAACTTAATCATAAAACATGCAAAACACCCGTGGTTTTTATTCGAATTCGAGTTGTTAACATTTTTAAAGATGCGTAAACCACTGCTGTAACTGATATTTATTGTAAGTTTTTACGAATAAATAATATAAGCCACCTTTGCATTGAATCCACCTTCGTCTGTAACGAACTCGAATTCTGCAGTTAATAGAAATTTGTTCTATCCAATCAGAATTG
>NW_013629449.1:0-314 GCF_000695525.1 Brassica oleracea var. oleracea
TGTGTCCATGTTCCTTCTAAATAATGTTCAAGTATAGCTTGATTACATAAGGATACTCACAAGGTCCAAAGAACAATTTATAAAGAGATATGCTCCTATATGGTGGATGCTACTACAGAAAATCAAGTTTGATTTTTTCTGGATATTTACTAAAGAAATAATGGTGTAGTAAGCAGCAAATGGATCACTGGATAAAGGTATCAACGTACCATATAAATATGAGAAAGAAATTCTCATAGAACAAGCTTTGTTCCTAAGTTGTTTATGGATTGTAATATACAGCAGCTGTAAGTAATATGAAAGACTAAGTATTT
>NW_013629449.1:330-480 GCF_000695525.1 Brassica oleracea var. oleracea
AAAATATTATAATTCCTTGTGATCATAATAAAGACCAACTGAGAGAAAAAGGTTTAATGGTTCAAAGGTTCAATAATACAAGTTATCGATTGATTAAACTGGTTATGTTTTACATATGGAAAGTCTGTAGAAAAATCATAGCCGTGTGTG
>NW_013629450.1:0-480 GCF_000695525.1 Brassica oleracea var. oleracea
GTGTAAAGATTGTGAAGAAATTACCTCTCTTCTTATAGGCATGAGAACTTACTATTTACTTGCGGATTTCTGGACACGAACTTCGCCCAAATACACCAATCTCGTCCAAACTCGCCATACCGCGCATTGGGATCTCGCTAGAAATCCACGCTCCCAACGAGCCGGGGGGCTAACTGTTGGGGTCAAAAACGGTTACGACGAAGTTAACGTCCAAATCCCCGAAGAAGAAAAACGTAAAAAACTTCTTCGACAAATACTTTTTCGAAATAGATTTTTCTTTACGAAAAGCTTTGCAGAGGAATCGCGAGTCATCGGACAAGAGCTCGAAAAGGGTCGCTACGTAGCAACCGAATGCATGTTCCGCTCGGTCCCTACGTAGCGACTGATCTCGAGCCAAAGCTCGGTCTCTACGTAGCGACCGAGCGTCCATTCCGCTCAATCGCTACGTAGCGACCGAGCTCGAGCCAAAGCTCGGTCGCT
>NW_013629451.1:0-480 GCF_000695525.1 Brassica oleracea var. oleracea
GGACATAAGTAAGTCTTTGGTGAGAAAACATAATAAGAATGGCGAAACTGCATAAGGTTCTCACAAAGACCTGGAATCAATTATAAAAGAGACATACTCCTATGTGGTGGATGCAACGACATTCTGATTCCTTATAAGTCTGGCAAATCAAATACATATCTATACGGTCTACTGGATAACAAAATTTATGTGAAAGTTCCAGAGGGTATTGAGCTACCGAACACATCAAGTTCTCGAGAACAATATTGAATATCTTTATGTGAACGACTTGAATATCCTAGGAAAGTTAAGCATCTACGACAACAATAAGCCCAAATAGAACTCGGCCAAAATCAAATCTGAAAACGAAATTGCACAACAGAAAGATTATATATTGGATTATACATTGAGCACCTTGAAAGGAAAATCCTTATGCATCAAATGACATAAATATATAACGTGCTCAAGAAATTTGATATGGACTAAGCTTACGAATTGACA
>NW_013629452.1:0-480 GCF_000695525.1 Brassica oleracea var. oleracea
TGATGGGAGAAGGAATTTTCTCGATCCAGATGAGGCCGAATTATAACATAATGGCCGGTCATCCTAACAAGACGAATTATTGGCAGCGTTTCTACTTTTTTGTTAAGTCGGACGAGTTTGCCTTCGAAGATCCGCCCGGCGATGACTCTCGAGTTTTATGGAACTCTAACCTTGGTAGATCGCGATCGTTAGCACGTAATGGTTCTGTTTTCTCGTCTCTTACCTCCTCTCTTTTATGCCTGTGCAGTTGACCATCCGGACACAGCTGCCTATCCTAAAGAGTTCGTAGCGGGTGCTCGAGCCGTTGCACTGCTTCCTCAAGATCGGTGGGAGAACATTACCGTCGAGAAGATTCGTCGTCTTTCTGACAAAATTTCCAGAAGTTTTCATTCACCTTTTTCTCTTCATCATGACGCGTTAACTCGAGCACTCAATTTCTTGCAGGGGACTGGAGATCTGACCTACTGCCAACTGTCACCG
>NW_013629453.1:0-480 GCF_000695525.1 Brassica oleracea var. oleracea
AAAGTACCATGAATGAAACCTCTGAGAATCACATCTGAACCCCTGTACACACTCAGAACTCCATCTCCACCTGAATACTTAAAACCTCTGCTATCCAAAAGACTAACTGAGATCAAGTTCTTGGACATAGATGGAACATGTCTAACTCCAGTCAACCGTGCAGACTCTATCATCATGTGTCCTGAGCTTAATAGAACTGATTCCTGCAATATCGCAAGCAAAGTCATTTGGCATCTTGATCTTGCCATCAGTCACTGCCTCATACTCTGAGAACCATTCTCTCCTTGGACACATATGATAAGATGCGCCTGTGTCCAGGACCCACACATCTCTAGGATGTGTTTTTCCATGAGCAACCAGCGCAATATCTTTATCAGATTTAGCCTCATTCTTCTTCATAGGACAATCAGATTTCCAATGTCCTTTCTCTTTTCAGTAATTGCAAATATCAGTTGGTTTAGGACCCTTTAAAAACGACCT
>NW_013629454.1:0-480 GCF_000695525.1 Brassica oleracea var. oleracea
CATATTGGTACCCGATCGAGATAGGTTAAATATCTCCTCTCAGCCTCGTGACAGAGTCTCGTGGGAGTAGTTGCCTTATACAACAGCAGCAAACTGTTCTGCTATGCCGGATCCTTATCTAAGGGATCTGATGTCGGATTTGTCTATCCAGAGAACATGCTATATGAGATAGCAAGCTGAGTTAATCCAAATTACCTTTCTTTAGGCTGATAAAGTAAACACAAGGAATTTCGAATTTCTTTTGTATATGTGTGTGGACTGAATTGGATTGTTCTTATACAATTCCTTTACTAGTATTTCATACTATATGCAGCTGCTTTGTTTCAGTCCATGAACAGCTTAGGAACAAAGCTTTTCTTTATCCATTGATCCATATGCTGCTTACTACATCATTATATGTCAATCTAATTTTTTTCTTATGACCAGACCTTTATCAATTTCGAAAATATATAGCAGCATCCACCACATAGGAGTTTATCT
>NW_013629455.1:0-480 GCF_000695525.1 Brassica oleracea var. oleracea
AAGCAACCGAACATGTTATCATCTGATCAGATTTAAAAACCGGAGTGGTGCGAACTAAATCCCTCCACACTAACCAGATGCGACCACCCACATTGTGTTCATAATTAGTCAGTGAAGACCAACTTTTAAACACTGAGTTAATAATCCTCTCGGCCTTCTTTTCTCTCACCCTTGTCTCCAAAAGACAACCAAACAACATCTCTTTATTTCCAACCCACTCTTTCACTACAGAATGTTTTAAAGTTTTGATAAATCTGCGCACATTCCAAAAGAATCCTGACATTTAAAGATTTCGGCGGGAGGACCTTGTACTCTTAGCAACCGGATTTGCATCTGGCACTAATGCAGAGTTCTCCAACAACTTGTTCTGCGATTTCCTTGTACCCCGCTGTAGTCGTACTTTCTGACTATCATCCTCTGAGAGATTGATTATGGTTAGTTCTTCTACTTCATGAGTATCTTCCTCACCACCAATAGTAT
>NW_013629456.1:0-480 GCF_000695525.1 Brassica oleracea var. oleracea
TGTCCTTCTCTTTGACTTTCCCTTTCCCTCTTCTCTCTCTATTCCATTCTTCCCATTCATCCTCTAAATCTACGGGCGTATCAGGATATTCAACATCTACAGGAGCTCTTTCATCTTCACTGTCATCATCCTTTTCTTCCTCATTTATGCCTTCTCCGTATGCTTCTTTATCTGGCATTGCTTTCATACCTTCATCAAATATAGACTTGAACCTGCTATCGCTACCACCATCTGCTGCATCAACAACAAGCTCATCACCCACATCATCATTTTCATTTTGATTCTCACCAGTGGCAGCTTCGTTTCCAGTCATAATCTCAGCCGGAATATCTTGAATAGTCGGATTTTCATCCTCTGATTCTTCAGGCTCATCGTCTTCCTTTGGTCTGTCAACTTCTTCATCTTCATCACTACACGAACGCTCGTCTTGTTCGGTGTTTGGTATGTGTTCCACAAACACTTCAACAACATCTACTCCTA
>NW_013629457.1:0-480 GCF_000695525.1 Brassica oleracea var. oleracea
ACAAGAAGATCAAAACAAATTGATGTATGCAAATTCTGAATCTAACCAAGATTACAACAGAAACTATCGAGGTAGAGGAAGAGGAGGCCGGTCATATTACAGAGGAAGAGGAAGAGGAAGAGGAAGATACAATGGAGAAAGAGATACTTCGAGGATCATGTGCTACCGTTGTGATAAACTAGGTCATTACGCCACAGATTGTCCAGATCGTCTTCTCAAGCTCCAAGAAGCTCAAGAGAATGATAACAATGACACACAAGATGCTGATGAGTTAATGATGCATGAAGCTGTATATCTCAATGAGAAAAACTGCATACCCGAGAAGTACGAGACAAACACTGATACTGCAGACGTGTGGTACCTAGACAACGGAGCCAGTAACCACATGACAGGAGATCAGCGGTATTTTTCCTCTTTGGATAATGGAATCACAGGAAAAGTAAGGTTCGGGGATGACTCAAAAATCGATATAAAGGGAAA
>NW_013629458.1:0-182 GCF_000695525.1 Brassica oleracea var. oleracea
CTTATATTATATATTTTACATTTTAAGATAGATGTTTAATGCTAAATAAACTTTTTCTATTTTTTAAAAAAATTGTTTATTTAATTACTATTATATATATAATTCATATATATATTATTTACTTATTATTTATTTTCCTGTATATGTATTTTCATTTCTTGTACTTTTTATTTACTTAATAT
>NW_013629458.1:296-480 GCF_000695525.1 Brassica oleracea var. oleracea
CATATATTTTTAAATCTTAATGTAATTTTCCATTTTTAAATTGCGTATTTACTTATATTATATATTTACTTATTATTTATTTTTCTTTATATTGTGTATTTCTATTTCTTATACTTTCTATTTACAAATAATTTATTTATTTTAAGATAGATTTACATTTTAAGATAGATGTTTAAATACTAAT
>NW_013629459.1:0-480 GCF_000695525.1 Brassica oleracea var. oleracea
TAAAATGCTACAATGACATACCATTCGATTGTGGTATTGTTGGCACAATAGGTTAATTGGTGTCTGCTTAAACGCGTAATCACTTATCCAAATGAGTGATTAATCGAGAAGAAGTTTGGGGAGGCTCTCCAACCCGACGTTTGTTTCTTTCATACCAGATGGCATACTGGTATGTTTTTCAGATAGATGTTTAATTTAGTTTTTATACATTTTTAAGATAGATGTTTAATTTAGTTTTTCCAGTTCTAATATTGTATATTTAATTATTTTGTATTTTTCCTTATACTGTATATTTACTTATTCTAATATTACGGTAGATGTTTAATATAATACTTGTATTTTTTATATGATATATTTACTTATTATTTATTTTACCATACATTTTTTCAGAGATATGTTTAATTTAGTCTTTTCATTTCTCAATTGTATTTTAACTTTTTTTTTCTTATACTATAAATTTACTTATTCTAATTTTCTTGT
>NW_013629460.1:0-167 GCF_000695525.1 Brassica oleracea var. oleracea
ACTCAGATCGAAAAGAATAAACACAGAAGAAATGAAGTCAGTAAAAAGAGATCTTATATCGTCCCTTGTATATATAGAACGAAAAGTAACCCTTCGATTACTATAAAATGGTTTAGAAAGCAACCTTTCGATTATTGAACGGTTACTGAGATAAATGATGTCTCTTT
>NW_013629460.1:334-480 GCF_000695525.1 Brassica oleracea var. oleracea
ATACATATCTCCCAGGATTTGAACCTGAAATGTCTGGGAGGAAATGCGGAATAAGGTCTACCACTAGACCAAGTGCGTTTCAATCGTTAGGTGAAGTAAGTAACAGAATATATTTATTTTATCTGTATTCAACTATAATTTTTTAA
>NW_013629461.1:0-480 GCF_000695525.1 Brassica oleracea var. oleracea
AGATTCATCTGGTGATGATGACTCGAAAACAGACTACCATTGATTTTATTTTTTTTTAAAGAAATACCGAGGAAATTCCGAGGAACACTGGATATACCCTCTTTCCTCGGAAACGCCTCGGAATATTCCGAGGAAATTCCGAGGAACACTTAATATTCTCGATCGATCGATGGGATAATCTAATCGATCGATCACATTGTTACGCTTTGGTCCATCTTAGTGATCGATCGATGCGTTTTTGGACATTTATCCATCGATCGATCCGTTTATAAAAAAGCGTTCGACATTTTCCGAGGACATTCCGAGGAACACTTGAGATTCTCGACCGATCGATGGAATAATCTAATCGATCGATCACATTGTTACGCTTTGGTCCATCTTAGTGATCGATCGATGCGTTTTTGGACATATATCCATCGATCGATCCGTTGATAAAAAAAACGTTCGAGATTTTGTTACCCCAAACCCTGTTTCCTCGGA
>NW_013629462.1:0-480 GCF_000695525.1 Brassica oleracea var. oleracea
ATTGTGGTTTGTCCACTGATTTAAGGAGCATATGAAGTTTTACTAAACTAATTGATAAAAAAAAATAGAACGATGCCCATTTACCATGTAAGATAATTTAGAATACATTAATACAAATTTAGAATGTGGTTAGAAATTTTAAAACAACCCTAAAAGTTATAGGCTTCAGTATATTAGCCATTTACCAAACAACTGAATATTTTGTTGGGGTTAACACATATATTTTGAGAAAAATTCTAAAATATGATAATATTGTTTTAATGCATAGTTGTATCATGAACTAACGTATGATGATGGTCAGAGAGTTTTGGAACTTTTGTTGTCTCTGTTTCTCGAAAATATGGATTTTATTGTGGTTTGTCTACTAATATAGGGAGCATTTGAAGTTTTACTAAATTAATTAATAAAAAACTAGAACGACGTCAATTTACCCTGTAAGAGAGTTTAGAATAAATTAATACAAATGTAGAATGTGGTTAG
>NW_013629463.1:0-480 GCF_000695525.1 Brassica oleracea var. oleracea
ATAAAAATTAACGAAAGTCAAATTTGTTCAGCATCAAAAGTGGAAAAGGAAACATAGGTGCATCTGTAATTAGCTATACTTTGTCTTCTTGTTGATAAACCTTATCAGAGTTTGACGAAGCTTTTTATAACCACAGATTGATACATTTTACCAGTTCAGTGAGAACACTTATAGATTGATTCTCAATTGCAGATTGATGCATTTCCCCAGTTTTTTTTTGTGCAGCTCCTTTGGTCTATTTTCGCCCTCTCCAATTTTTTTTCTCAGCTTCTTAATCTCATCGCTTGACCATTTCAGAACTTCATATGCTCTCTTCCGCTTTTCAAGTATTCCGCTCCAGCCTCTTTGCCGTTTCTTTCAGCTATGTCTCAAGCTGGACAACAGTAAAAGAAAAACCAAAAAAAAAACTAAATATGAACTAACAAACATGGCTTTTTAGCTCATGAACAATGTTTAAGGAACGCCGCAAAGAGTAAGGGA
>NW_013629464.1:0-480 GCF_000695525.1 Brassica oleracea var. oleracea
GCAAAACGTTGAGCTTAACTTGGTCCAAAAAGAATATTTTTATTGGGGTGGAGGCCCTCCACCAAGACCCAAGACCCAAGCCCAAGCCCAAGCCCAAGCCCAAGCCCAAGCCCACGCCCACGCCGAGCCGGACGGCGGCGGCGGCGCGCGCGTGGGGAGCCTTCTGTTCCTCCAAGCCGTTTAAACCAAGGAGAGACTGATAACATATATATGCATCACAACTTCACCTTGTTTAGTCGATGTGGGACTTTGTCCATTCTCATTATTTCACATTGGCTTATCTGGGCTTTTTCATTCAACAGCCCATCTCATTTCTTTTCATAATTTTCCAATTATTGTTTAAGCCATTGGGCTAAACTAATTGGTCCAACAAGTAACATCGAGAATTCCCCCACATGAATAGAAATGACCCTAAACATATGCAGACTCGATTGACTCTAAAAAACTATACTTATTCTAATCCTGACTAGACTAGACAGA
>NW_013629465.1:0-480 GCF_000695525.1 Brassica oleracea var. oleracea
GGAAAATTTGAAGCAAGAAGTGACGTAGGGATGTTTCTGGGATACTCCGTGAACAGTTCAACCTACCGTGTGTTTAATCAGCGTACAAAGTTTGTAGGCGACAATGTTAACGTAGTCTTTGACGATAGCATTGGATTCTATGAGGCTCGTGTAACACAGACAATAGACGGTGTCACGCCAAGTTCCTCAAGACAAGCTGAGAATGAAGCTGAGAATGAAGTGAAAGAGGAGTCTGAAGAAGACGATGAACCTGAGATGACCAAGGTCGATCTTAATCAAGGAAAAGTACACAAAAACCACTCCTCTTCAGATGTGATTGGGGGACTGTTTGATGAAAGAGTTAAAAGAAAGAAACAAATCGACTTCAAAGAGATGTTAAAGTTGGCGTGTTTCATGGTGAAGATGAATGAAGTGGAATGCTTTGTGACACTTTTTGAGCCTAAGAACATTCAGGAGGCATTGGATGATGAATTCTGGACC
>NW_013629466.1:0-479 GCF_000695525.1 Brassica oleracea var. oleracea
GAGAGAGAGAGAGAGAGATGGAATGGTAACCGGGAATTTGGGAAACCCAAACCGGTTTATGCTTTGATATTAAACCGAACAACTATCATCGGTGATGTGCACATCGGGTGGTTAACGAAATAATTTAGGTTTACTTGGAAATTTCATCTTTTAAAATTTTTACTAAAGGAAATTGGTTTATGATAATCTCGGTTCAGTTTATGGTTCACTATTTCTCGGATTTTCCATCACTATTTCAGTGTTAGTAATCACCAAAACGGCTTCAAAGCTTACGAAACAAAAATAGAATGATTCAAAATGGATTATTTGCTCAAATCATGAGATTTTATACTCAGATTTCTCTTTAGTCTTAAAGGCTCTAGTCTAAAATTTTGTAAAGAGACAAAAGACTCGTTACCATCTACTTAAAAGTATTGTCTGTCAAAAATATATGTTGATGACATTATCGGGAAAGGAACTACAAAACTCAAAAAAAAAAA
>NW_013629467.1:0-479 GCF_000695525.1 Brassica oleracea var. oleracea
AGCCATGATGTTACTTCTACAGTTCTAGTTCCACTCCTGTAGAAAGATAAGTACTATAACATGTTGCTTCTTTCGTCTTGCTCCAAATATTTTCTAGCATCCTAGTAAGCCATCACGTATCCCAGTAAGCCATCATGGCGGGATCATCAACTGCTTCTGGAAGCTAAGCTTCTGCCGAGTACTGTGTAGATTTCAGATGCTCACTGTCCGCATCATCATAACCTGGAGTCAGATCTCATGCTGGTCCCGATTCATTACCCTCTAGATAGAAGCATGTACGCGCGGGATCTTTGTCAGGTAAATAAAAAGCTGAAAATGTTTTCGTTTCCACTAAGATGTTGAATGACTTCTTCAGTGGAGTCCTAATTCAAAATAAGATGTTCCCGAGACACTTATTCTCACTCACCTGTAGTTAGGCCAAGAACTATAACTGAATATCTAGGATGATAAGCTGCAGAGAGATTTGTAGCGAAAAAAAA
>NW_013629468.1:0-479 GCF_000695525.1 Brassica oleracea var. oleracea
ACTTTCATATTAGGTAATGTAACAGTGACATTATGAACTGGTGTAAGCTCTGTGAACATTGCTAAATCCGAACAAACATGGCTAGATGCCCCACTATCTATTATCCAAGCATCACGTGGAAGAAAAGAATGCATGGTAGATAAGCAATGATCTTGAAATGTGAGGGCAGTATGTTCATATTTGAGAGTGGTAGAAGGAAACAGTATATTACCAGAGGATGAAGCATAAGCTATAGCACCATGTTCTGTGATCGTGGCTCGTGAAGTAGGAACATGAGACTCTTGAACCCGAACTTGTGAATTGAATTGAGAGATCAAATGCTGAATTTGTTGTGGTGTGATCTCGCGTAAAGTCATATTAGCTCCTCCACTAGTAATGTGAGGGACACCTGATGCATGTACTGAGAAGAACCCAGATCAGAATGAACATTCACAACAGCATTGGCCTGTTGAGAAACATTTGGACTCGCAATCTGCAAC
>NW_013629469.1:0-479 GCF_000695525.1 Brassica oleracea var. oleracea
TCACCTATTGAGTATCCTGTTGTTGGACTTCTTTCTCAGCCTTGTTCAAGGGGAACTAGGTGAGAAAATCTTTACTTTGATTTGTGTACTTATTCTTGTGACATGTAGATGGAAAGCATTTGTGCCTCTCAAACTTACTATCTGAACTTGTCATAGCATTTGTGAAATCACATCTTTACCAAAATAAGCTGGTCTTTTCCTAGTGTCTCTATCAGTTCTTTACTTTTATGATCCTATCTCCTCTACTGTTATTTTAAAAATTAATAAGGTATCTGAGTCTTGTTAAGCCGGAAGGAATAAAAGCAACAGCATTTCTAACTTGTGAGACATTGTTTTATTTTTGGTATAGTTGTGATTCTAGTACTGTCATATAAATTCTTATTTTTGGCAGGGGCTTACGTTTTTGGAACAAAAGGATGAGTTGAGTTCAATGAGCTGAAGCACAAGACAACAGACACTATTGATTCCTTGTGTACTAT
>NW_013629470.1:0-479 GCF_000695525.1 Brassica oleracea var. oleracea
CGGTAACTCCTTTAGCAACAGATACTTCTTGAGTCTTCTCCATCAAAATTCCAATGTCTTCAGTCTGTACCCCTTCCTCCTTCTCCCTAGTTTCTCCATCCTTTATAACTGTGTCACTAGTTTTAGAAGCACTTCCCATTACAACTCTGTTATCCCCATGTTTCTTCTCACGTTTCTTCTGCACACAGACCTTCTCCGTATGACCCCATTTTCCACATACATTACATCTAGATGGAAGCCAGGGATAATAAAACTCCGCTGTAAACTCCTTCCCTTCTATCTCGAACTCAATCTCTTTTGGTAAGATTTTTGAAACATCAACATTAACAAAGACTTTAGCCTCCTCAAAATTTGAACAAGCTAACGTCTCTGGATGTAAATGAACTGGGAACCCCACTGTACTCGTCATGAAACTTAAAGCTTCCCACGAGAACATATGTAGTGGCACCTTCCTCAGATGAACCCACATCGGAATAGCT
>NW_013629471.1:0-479 GCF_000695525.1 Brassica oleracea var. oleracea
CGACGACAAATTTCCCAATGAAAGGGCGCAGGGCCTGATTCATGATATACATGAATGTACTGGGTGCTTTTGATAACCCAAAAGGCATCACTAGCCACTCGAATAAGCCTTCGCACGTTTTAAACGCTGTTTTCCACTCATCCCCAGGGCGAATTCAGATCTGGTGATATCCACTCTTAAGATCCAGTTTCGAAAATATGCCCGCAGAACCAATCTGATCCAGCAGATCGTCCAGTCGTGGGATAGGAAATCTGTATCGCACTGTGATCTTGTTTATAGCTCTGCTGTCAACGCACATCCTCCACGATCTATCTTTCTTCGGGATAAGTAAGGCAGGGACGGCGCAAGGACTCAGACTCTCTCGTACGTGACCCTTAGAGAGAAGAGTTTCCACCTGCTTGCGAAGTTCCTCATGCTCTTGAGGACTCATGTGGTAGTGGGGGCGATTTGGCAATGCTGCTCCCGGTACCAAGTCTATC
>NW_013629472.1:0-479 GCF_000695525.1 Brassica oleracea var. oleracea
AACCTTTGGCAAAAAAAGATTGTACTGCGATAATAAATTCTGCACTGATGATTCCCATGAAGATTTGTAGAATTCTGAATTATACCCATCTGAACCTGGGGATTTATTATTTGGCATAGCAAAGAGGACCCCTTTTCTTCCGGTGTAACAGACCTGAGAAGCTGCTGGGAATCTGTTTCAGAGCATCGAAATGGAAGAAGTTGCTGCAGCTGATCCACTTCCATACCTTCATAGTCCTCTGGTTGATATTGAAGAAATTCACGGAAAAAACTCTCCGCCTCAATCTTAATCTCAGACTCTTCAGATGTCAGAGTACCATCTCTGCACCTGATCTCCTTTATGCAATTAACAGCTTCACGAGGTTCTACTGCACGAAGGTACGTCTTGTTGTTCTGATCACCAATCTTTAGCCAATGAAGCTTAGACTTTTGTTTCAGGTAGCTCTCTTCCAGTCCTGCTACAAACTCCCAACGCCTTAA
>NW_013629473.1:0-479 GCF_000695525.1 Brassica oleracea var. oleracea
AAGCTAAACATGAACCCCACCGGATTAATTTTTTTTTGAATTTTTTTTAAGATTTGTTTTACCTAGAATACTTCTGTGAAAGTCTTATGGTCAATGCATATGTTAGTTTTGAAAATGACTTTTGGTGTGTTTTTAAAGACTATTTCTCTCGAAATTTTCAACTTTTCTTTGTTAACAAAAAAACGAGAAACTTCTCGATTAAACAGGTTAGTTATGCAATTGACCGAATTGTGTCAGAAATGTGACTATCTATCCCATGGAAATCTTAAGTCGGAAAACTCTTTGGAAGTCTTCTCAACTGTCGATGGAAGTTTATGTTGGTTAAAAGTAAGGATAAAAGTGGTTAGTATAACTCTGAAATGTGGTATTATGAATGTGATATTTTTAACAATTTTCCATGCGGAAATTGTTATGTTTACTCAAAAAACAATATTTATACTGTGTAAAATTTTGAAATATAATATTAGGCTAACCAAGTT
>NW_013629474.1:0-479 GCF_000695525.1 Brassica oleracea var. oleracea
CTAATTTGATTATGGTATCATCGATCGATTTCTAAACCATATATTTTGTCTTTATTGGATAAAGATGTGTGTTATTTTATGTGTTGATAAATATTGATTGTTTAGGAAAGATCAATATTCACATATAAGCAAAGAATATAAGAGAACTATATATGAATGATATGATCGTTCGGTGATAGCACAAATAATATGTACTTTTGTGTAATATGTGTTTTTGTCTCACGCTTATGTAAAACTGCCAAGTTCATGCATATTTAATTAATAAGGTGATCGTGTGCTATATACATAAAGTAAATATATAAGTTGTTTACGCATACATATAATTTAAAACATCAGTAATGTTATCGTAAGTCTTGGTGACCTGATTTTTAAATAAAATTATATGTATCATGGAATCATGTGATTGTATGATCGTCACCTAAAGCGGTTAAGCCGTTTGTTAGACGATGTGTGTTATTGTAACAAAATTGTATGATTCT
>NW_013629475.1:0-479 GCF_000695525.1 Brassica oleracea var. oleracea
TTTTTGAGTGTTATTTTTGTGATATAAACTTAGAAATGTGCTATTTTATAGATTTGCCCTTGAAACTTTCCTATATTACTTTTTTTCTAGTTCTTTCAATATTTTCCCTAGTTATGTACCTTCAATCTGCAATCTATGCTTTTGGTTTATTACATGTATTAATTCCTTCAGTAACTATCTACAAACAAAAATAGTCTTACAAACCCAATGAAAACAGTAAAAAATCAGCATGTAACAGAGAAACATCATCTCATGAAAGCAAGCATGTGAAGAAATAATAATAATCCGTATATAATAATGGAAGATTACTTATTACTTAATGTATGCTACTCTAAGTAGTCAAAATTGTTAAACTTTTTAGTTTTAGTTTATGATCTGATCTGATCTTTATTACTTAACTAGAGAGGTGTTCGCGCTTCGCGCGAAATATTCTTTTACTGTTGTTAATCATGACTTTATTGATGATATAATTACGTCTG
>NW_013629476.1:0-479 GCF_000695525.1 Brassica oleracea var. oleracea
GATGTAAGAAGCTGTATTTGGATACATAAGGTAGTGGAGAATCCCCAAGAAGTTGAAAAAATCTCAAAGGAGTTAGGATGAAGAAGCTATCCCACTTTCAAATCAGGTGATCCCAGTTTTCCTGTCTGGGAATATGACAAGTTCTTCGTCATTCTAATCAAACCAGGATGAATCGCGACGTGAGAAGCTGTATTTGGATACATAAAGTAGTGGAGAATCACCAGGAAGTTGAATTAATCTCATAAGAGTTAGGATGAAGAAGCTATCCCACTTTCAAATAAGGTGATCCCAGTTTTCCTGTTTGGGAATATGACAAGTTCTTCGTCATTCTAATCAAACCAGGATGAATCGCGACGTGAGAAGCTGTATTTGGATACATAAAGTAGTGGAGAATCCCAGAAAGTTTAATAAATCTCATAGGAGTTAGGATGGAAAAGCTATCCCACTTTCAAATAAGGTGATCCCAGTTTTCCTGTTTG
>NW_013629477.1:0-479 GCF_000695525.1 Brassica oleracea var. oleracea
ACATCATTCAGATGCAAAAGCGTGGAAGCATTTCCAATCAAAGTATCACAATTTTCGTATGAGAGAAGAAATGTCTACCTTGGTGCATGTACTGATGGTTTCAGCCCGTTTGGCAAGAGTGGAAGACAGTATTCTCTATGGCCAGTCATTCTTACACCATACAACCTACCCCCAAACTTGTGCTTGCGACGAGAGTTTTTGTTTCTCTCGATTCTCGTTCCCGGACCAGAGCATCCTAAGAGATCACTTGATGTGTTTCTTCAGCCACTAATATATGAATTGCAACAACTATGGGCTCAAGGTGCTGAAACATATGATGTTTCGTGTAAAGAAAACTTTCAAATGCGGGCAGTACTAATGTGGACAACAAGTGATTTTCCAGCATGGACATATTAAGTGATTTTCCAGCATGGAAAACTTTCAAATGCGGGCAGTTATCTGGATGGACAACGCATGGAAGGCTATCATGTCCATATTGT
>NW_013629478.1:0-479 GCF_000695525.1 Brassica oleracea var. oleracea
AAAAAAAAAGATTATATGTATGCCTTCATATATGTCTATCACAACATCTCAAGCGTATAAGAACTTGTGTCTTCCCGTAAGCACTTACATGGGGAAGCTTCTCTAGATTGTGAACGTTCTTCGTTTATTTGTCTTACATTTTCACTGTAAGATTTTGAAGTGCGGTTTGAGTCTTTCATATATTGGATTCGCAACTGGAAATTTGATTTCTTGCATAGTGTTTTTATCAAAAACTTTTTAAGCTTATGTCTCTATAATTATATTTTGTTGAACTATATGTATGGAATTTATCAGCTTGCACAACGGCAGTTTCAGACTGTAAATTTTTACGGGTTTGGTGGGTATATTTAGTTATTATTTGTGTCAGAAATGTTAAGCTTCCAAATGCTTAATAGACAATCAAGTGAAGAAAGTTCAAGATGGGATGGGCTCTGCTTTTTGGCTTGATGAAACCTCTTCACTTTCTTCGTTAGGTCTTC
>NW_013629479.1:0-479 GCF_000695525.1 Brassica oleracea var. oleracea
GAAATATGACAACTTCTTTGTCATTCTAATCAGACCATGATGAATCGTGATGTAAGAAGCTTGAATTTTATAAATAAAGTAGTGGAGAATCACCAGGAAGTTTAATAAATCTCATAGGAGTTAGGATGAAGAAGCTATCCCACTTTCAAATCAGTTGATCCCAGTTTTTCTGTTTGGGAATATGACAACTTCTTTGTCATTCTAATCAAACCATGATGAATCGCGATGTAAGAAGCTTGTATTTGATACATAAAGTAGTGGAGAATCACCCTGAAGTTTAATAAATCTCATAGGAGTTAGGATGAAGAAGCTATCCCACTTTCAAATCAGGTGATCCCAGTTTTCCTGTTTGGGAATATGACAACTTCTTCGTTATTCTAATCAAACAAGCATGAATTGTGATGTAACAAGATCGATTTTGAAACTTAAAAAAGTGGAGAATCAACAGAAAGTGGAATAAATCTCATAGGAGTTAGGAT
>NW_013629480.1:0-479 GCF_000695525.1 Brassica oleracea var. oleracea
TATTTGTCTATTTGATATCTCACAATTTCGAAGGCATGCACTACGTTAACGTACATATTTACTTTTTCTGACTGATTTATATAGCAATTACGAAGGCATGACCATCATCAATGACTATTCTAAAATAGACTCGAGAAGACTAACATGTGACGATAAGCTTGTTAAAAAACATGTGACGATAATCTTGGGTTTCATTAAAAAAGTTTTTATTATATTGCCTTCCCTCTTTTTCGTAATAGATGAAGTTTTGGTTCTTTGTACACATATTAAAAAATTACATTTTATAAACAAAAAATCTTTGAAATATAATTTAAAACTAATTTATTTAATTATAAAAAAATAGTAAAAACACAATTGACTATACAATTTTTTATAAAGTTAAAATTATCTAAATACATGAAAACATAATCAACCGGTGCATTGCGTACTTTTCACCTAACTCTTATATAGTGCTCAACAAACTCCGAAAATAAATCACA
>NW_013629481.1:0-479 GCF_000695525.1 Brassica oleracea var. oleracea
TAATGATTACGCTTCGGAGAGTGTGCCCTCGTTTTTGCTATAAATAGGCGTCTCTCCTTTGCTTTCATCATTCTTCTCTGCAGACTCAGGTATTCCACTTTCTCTCCCTTCTCTCTACTTTTATTTTCTCTCTCTAGATAAGCCTTCTGTAGTATAGAGTTTTCCGCTTAGGACCTAGCTGGTTTAGTCGTCCCCCCGAGTAGAAAGGATATGGCTTCAGGGAATCGATTATCGCGTGAGGAAAAAGGAAAGGATATTGCTGCCTCGTCGAGCCCGGCTAGGGATGCGGACGGCGGTCCGTTGGATGAGTTCGACATAATCCATCGTGACGCTCTGCGGGATACGGAGAACATGAGTCTTTCCCAGCGTCTTTTGGTCGCTGACGCCCACAAGCAATTTCGCGAAGAAGCCGAAGAAAACGCTGAGGGTGAGGGTGGAGAGGCAAGTGGCTCTGAAGCGCCTAGCCAAGCCGTAAGGCC
>NW_013629482.1:0-479 GCF_000695525.1 Brassica oleracea var. oleracea
CTAATATTATAATATATCACTATATTATTGGCTGAATCAGTTTTCGCTAGCACAAATACTCACTCCATCTCTGGAGTTTAAGCTTTTCTATCTGATGATATTAGTAGTTTGATCCAAACAAAAAAAAATGGTCGAACTGTACATTGTAATTGGAGAAAGAAAACAAATAAAAATCAACTGAAGACTTTTAAGGTATATGAAACAAAAATTGGAAATAGCAATTCTCTGCAATTAAAGACTAAGGCAATAAAATTGTAAAAATACAAAATAAAACAAAAATATACACATAAAGAAAGATTTAGTAAAATAAAATAATAATATAATTTCGATAATTGATAGTGCTCGGTTACACTAAAAGGTCTAAATTTACAACATACACAGTTTTATTTACATCCTTAAACATATTATCTAATTAAAATGATTCTTAAAAATGTGCCAGCATGAAGAGTTAGAAAATATACGATAAAATATAATACATA
>NW_013629483.1:0-479 GCF_000695525.1 Brassica oleracea var. oleracea
ACTTGTCTGGAAATCTACTAACAATTAGGGATTTGCAACATTGCTTTATGGTGAAAATTATTTATTTTTTCAAATCTCGTGGGTCAAAACCCAATCAGTTACTATATATATATACCATATCATCCATATAGCTACAATATCACAAACTACACGTTTCAAAACTAGCAAAAATATATTAAGCATAAATTTCATTTCTGACTTGAAACCAAAAAGTCTTTGTGGAAGATTATGGTGAATGTCATAAAACTTTGGAAGCAGTACTAGGCTGCTACTGGAGAAACCATTGAATGGTTTTCGTAGACGAAAAAGTTAGGTTTTCTTATGATGTATATTCTTTAAATCGTAAGCAAATTATGTGTTTATTATCTGATGCTTTCATTTGTTACTATATTGTAGGGAGACAAAATCCATACATCGGTTTGAAAGGAATGGTTTCACAGTTTGATCCTTTAATGAGACAACAATGTTCTAAGATTCTG
>NW_013629484.1:0-361 GCF_000695525.1 Brassica oleracea var. oleracea
GTCTAAAGACCATGTTATAAATGGCTCGGCCATAAAGGCCATTACTCAGCCATAAAAGGCCATTCCTCGGCCATAGAGGCCATGTTTTAAATTGGCCAAACCATAAGGCCATTACTCGGCCAAAGAGACCATGTTATGAACAGGTCGGCCGCAAGGGCCATAACCGGCCGGAGAGGCCATTACCTATAAAGGTTCGGCCATATAAGCCATTATCTATTAGACTAAGATTCTACAGTCTATAAGCTTGGGGACATTATGAATTTACATGTATAGAATGATAATATGCATCAGGCCATATAAGTGAGCATAGATATTCTCATCTCAGGTTGAATACGGGTCATAAAACCAGACATACACCATC
>NW_013629485.1:0-479 GCF_000695525.1 Brassica oleracea var. oleracea
CCACCAAGCCCTGTTCACTTCTTTTTGACCTATATCCAAGAATTCATTGTGAAGCGAGCCTCGAAGATTGTCGCCTCCAAGTCCCGTTCGAATTCTTTTATTGGAATCTTTATGAATCAAGCCTTAATGGTTTTAGCCACCAAGTCTTGTTCAGATGCCTCCTAACTAAATTCTAAGTCCTAATTAAGTAATAAAATAAGGATTTTTTTTTTTTTTTAAAACTAACTAGCTACTTTAGGGTCGAAATAGAGAGAGGAAATGTGATAAATGAATCTGCAAAAGGCGTTACCTTCCAGACTTGTCTGAAGAATCCGATCTCATATATACCAAGCCCCAAAACAAGCGATTATGTCAGGTTTAGTATTGGAGGTCAGCTTTGGTTGCTTCAAACAATCAAGGAAAGTGTGTATAGTTGACATGTTGATCCACTTAAGCATCTTTAGTACTATCTGCAATCAGTAAATCTAGAATGGTGCTAA
>NW_013629486.1:0-479 GCF_000695525.1 Brassica oleracea var. oleracea
AACTAAAACCCTAATCTCGAATTTTAAAATTCCTAAAGACCTTGAAATCTTAAATCTCTCATTACTTAAAGCTTGAAAGACTGATTTAAAAAATTTACATATTGAATGAGAGTTAGGTTGCTAGATTATTTAATTCTAAAACCTAATAGATATGCAACTAAGAAATAGGATTGAATGCATTTAGATCCCGTTTTGTATATGGCTGTGTGGCCTAATAGATTGTACACACTTGCGGCCTTGTGCCCTTGATTGATTAAAAGCCGTTTGGCTAAATGCATATCCATATGGCCGTGTGGCCTAGTATCCGGATGGTTATATAAACCGGATTGCATCATGATCCGATCCTTAAGATCGTTGTATCACATAATGGCCGTGAGGTATAAGCATCACAATGCAAAGCCGTATGGCCTAAGCATCATAGGTAGACTTATAAAATCACATGCACTGATTATTTAAATTGGTTGCAAGAATTCTAAATC
>NW_013629487.1:0-259 GCF_000695525.1 Brassica oleracea var. oleracea
CCTATTGAGTTTTAAAGATATAAGAATGAATGGTTTCCATATCGAAACAATGGGCGAAGGAAACAAAGTGTTCCTTCAGATATATGTATAAAATCGCCCAAGGCCATAATAAGTCGTAAGAACTATACATGCATTATCTACTGACCTAGACTATGTATAGATCAGTATGATAGAGGCTAAAAGCCTGCGAAAATATACACTTTATGGCACGACCGAATTGGCCATCCTGGTCCAAACATGATGCAAAAATTGATATTCA
>NW_013629487.1:276-479 GCF_000695525.1 Brassica oleracea var. oleracea
TAGTTATCCCAAAGAATCTCACATGTGTAGCATGTACACAAGGGAAACTCATTAGGCCATCACCAGTAAAACGGCTACGAGCCTCGTTTTCATAATAAAGACTATATGTCTAGAAAATACTGGTAAATACATGTCTCAAGCGTTTAAATGATTATTGTATGTCCATGTGGGTAAGTGTGGACAATTCTGTGATACATGTCCAT
>NW_013629488.1:0-479 GCF_000695525.1 Brassica oleracea var. oleracea
TAATTGATGATTACTCAAGATATATGTGGACGATGCTGCTAAGAGAGCAGAGTGAAGCGTTTGATCGGTTCAAAAATTTCAAGGAGTACGTGGAGAATCAAACGAAGCTAAAACTCAAGACTTTTCGCACTGATAGAGGAGGAGATTTCACATCTTCTGAGTTCATTCATTTTTGTGAACAAAACGGTGTAACTAGATATCTCACCGCACCGTATACACCGCAACAAAACAGTGTGGTCGAGAGAAGAAATATAACACTAATGGAGATGACAATGAGCTGGATGAAAGCAATGAAGATTCCTAATCAGCTATGGGGAGAAGCAGTGCGTCATTCAATGTATCTCATAAACCACATTGCTACAAAGGCTTTGGAAAACAAGACTCCATACGAAGGCTTGTATGTTAAGAAACCGAATATTGAGCATCTAAGGATCTTTGGATGTGCATCTTTCGCAAAAATCAAAGGTCCTCATCTCAAG
>NW_013629489.1:0-479 GCF_000695525.1 Brassica oleracea var. oleracea
CATGCGGCTTACGAGCTGTTGGTGAAGAAATCGTAAGTTGGGCTTCGAATCATGTCTTAGGTCCCTTTGGGTCTTCCGACTCGAAGCGTTTATTACGGCTTCTTTCGATAAAGAACGAACTTTTTGCAGTTTTTACGGTAAAGTTTAATCGATAACTTAGAATGGCGGGGAATCATGAAATGGGTTCGCTAAGGTCTTTGGGAGAGAGCATCGAAGGGTAGACGAGAACGCATGGACTAATGTTGTATCGACATTTCGGAAGAGCTCGGTCGCTACGTAGCGACCGAACATTGGTTCGAGCTCGGTCGCTAAGTAGCGACCGAGTGGGATGGACGTTCGGTCACTACGTAGCGACCAAGCGTTGGCTCGAACTCTGTTGTTACGCAGCGACCGTAGCGACCGAGCGTTGGCTCGAACTCTGTTGCTACGTAACGACCGAGCGGAGCACGTGTTCGGTCGCTGCGTAACGATCCTTTTCG
>NW_013629490.1:0-479 GCF_000695525.1 Brassica oleracea var. oleracea
TCACCTTTTATGTAACCGTCCTTGAGCTGAGCAATGCACACAACATTTTCCTCATACATCACGGTTGGCTTTTCGCACTCGGCCATCACGCAATCAGCTCGGACGTGTTGGGTCATCGACCTCAACCAAACACACTCGCGGCTGGCCTAATGTATGGCCAAGATTTCCGAGTGATTAGATGAAGTGGCCGCGATGGTTTGTTTCATGGAACGCCATGATATGGTCGTACCGCCATGTGTAAAGACATATCCTGTCTGTGATCGAGCTTGATGTGGATCTGATAAATAACCAGCATCAGCAAAGCCAACTAAACCATCTTTGTTATGGTTAGTATAATATAGACCCAAGTCTTTCGTTCCTTGCAGGTAACGAAGAACATGTTTGATCCTATTCCAATACCTCTGGGTTGGACAGGAGCTAAACCTAGATAGCAGGTTCACGGCAAAGCTTATATCAGGCCATGTGTGAGTTGCCAAGTA
>NW_013629491.1:0-479 GCF_000695525.1 Brassica oleracea var. oleracea
GAATAATTTTGTTTTGTTTGTATAGTTCTCTACAATTCTAGATTAAAGACACCAAAATAACAAACAAAATTTTGACTACCCTCGAAATTCAGACCTAGTTATTAAACTATTGTACCCACAATTGTATAAATTATGAGAATTAAGTTTACCACTCTTTTTTCTCCACCATCCTCATTGTTCTTCAGTATATGAATGGGTGTAATGTAGGACAATTATGAACTTGTGGGAAGTTATATGCTACGGTTCGGTATGAATTAGGTTATCTTCACCAGTCCTGCTGATAGAAAGGAGAAAAACTCCGGAAATTGGTACTCTAAGTTTATTGCTAGAGAACAAATAGATAATGTCAACTACATTTTTCCAACTCCGGAAAGCGATACTATTTACATTGTATGCTGTTTTAACTATAGGGATGCAATTAGTGTTGTAATGATTAGTTGGACTTAATACATAATATAATCATTATAAATAAATAAAGG
>NW_013629492.1:0-479 GCF_000695525.1 Brassica oleracea var. oleracea
ATACTCTGAATATTAAAAACGGAAGCCTCAATGAAAGTATCTTTCTACGTTCATCATGCATATGAAAAATATGACAATCTTTCGAATTCATGCATTGACAATCACGTAAAAATATGAAAAAGATTACTTGTTGATCACAATATTAATTTACACTATGCGGATGTAATCCTTACCTGTCATATATGTTCCTCAAACTATATCATCGTAATTATCATAGATTTCTAAATAATTAACTAAGCAGAGTAATCCTAAAAGCAGAGTACATATTGTATCAAGAAAAACCCATTAAAGAACACAAAATGAAGATACATAACTGTAATAAACCTATATTAAAGAAAGAAAACTGTACCTCCGAGAGTCTTTGCGTTAACGGCTGTGACCAGTAACACGGTGGGTGTTTTCACCAGAAAACTTTCACCAAACGCCAAAAAAAAAAACGTTTTAAGAATCACGAAGAGAAGCAACTCTTTCAGTAAGCT
>NW_013629493.1:0-479 GCF_000695525.1 Brassica oleracea var. oleracea
ATATAAAATTAAAATTGAAATAGAAAACATATTTAAAATACAAAAATCGGAATATTCAAAACATCAATTTTTTTTGCCGTATTTCATTTCTTATACAATTGTAATGCATACCATTGAGGATTCTTTGTATAGATGAGCATAAACCATGAAATAACAAATTTCAAAACGAATTGTAAGTATTCCCTTTACCGTTCATTAAAGTGTATAAGTGTTTCTCTTATGTTGTGGGGATTTCGTTCATACAATCGGAAAAATGTTTATTATAGGGTAAGGAACAAATTTTTGACTTCATAATGAACGTAAGACACTTAATAAGGGTTATATAGGTGTTATTCAAACCGCAAAACGTTGTTTTCGGTTTAAAAACCCTATTTCCTCGGAATATCCTCGGAATATTCTGAGGGAATTCCGAGGAAACCCTTTTCTTCCTCTGAATTCCGTCGAAATATTCCGAGGAAATTCCGAGGAACTAGTGTTTG
>NW_013629494.1:0-479 GCF_000695525.1 Brassica oleracea var. oleracea
AAAGGTATATAGCATTATCATACAAACCTTGGGCTGCGATCTGGAGAAGTGCCAACCCCTCACCTATGTTATCTTTTTGGAAATATTCTTGCATTCCACGTAGGTAGTGGACCTCCAAGTTACCGGCAGTAAGGCAGAGGTCCATCAGATTTGTGTACCTGTGTAGTGATATCATGATTGAGTGGTCAGGTGATGGAGACTAAGGTTTTTTAAAACCAGAGGGCTTTTGACAGCTTCGGATAGGCCTGAGAATGCTAACAGGACGTTTCAGACTGCATCAATTGAGTGCTTTGCTAGACGAAGAATTATTTGGGTTTGGATGAAAATTGGCAAGAGTTCCAACTTGGAGAGAGGTCTATTTTTTGCCAGTGGGAATTTTCAGAGTAATTTAATTTTCTCGCTTTATTTTTAGTGTTTGATGTGGCTTATCTTTTATAAGAAAAGTCAGCTAGGGTTTTGTTATGTCTAGAATTATTGTC
>NW_013629495.1:0-479 GCF_000695525.1 Brassica oleracea var. oleracea
CGCGGGGGCGGATTTCTCGAGTCCTTGCCGTTAAAGTTTCAACTTGTATGGTCGAGGTGCTCACTAACTTATCCTGTTCTTCCGACCTTTTTTCGTAGGTGGTGAACATTTTTTAAACTCCTCGAGTGCTGCGGCGTTGGCTGGTGCGTTGGCCGCGAATACATCCGCTGCGGGAGTGTGGAGATCAGTGCTGCTGCCTCCGTTAAGAGGAGTTTGCACGTTATCCGCGTCGTCAGTTGACATGTCTGGTTGAGCGTTATCCTTCTAGCGCCACACTGTGGGAACCGAAATTTGCACTGTCGATTTCCGTTTAAATAAGGAAACTAGGAAAACCCTAATTTCCCAGAGGTCCTGGATATCTGCTAATACCACACGCCAAACAAATCAGAACACGATAATGACAGCGAAGAAGTATAAAAATCGTAAGAAGAGAAAGAGAAGTCTTATTCCGAATTTGCGTATGAGCGTTTAAAACAAGG
>NW_013629496.1:0-479 GCF_000695525.1 Brassica oleracea var. oleracea
AGACCGAAGATTGCTGAGGAAGTTCTGGAGGATATGAGGTTATACTTGAAGGTGGCTTCAGGCGTGGAGAAGGGTGCTAGGGAGGAAAGGATTAGGAAATCCATTGAAGACCTTGAGAAAGATTCCATTGCTCAGAAAATCGCTCTCAGACTTGAGACCCCTTCGACTGTAACCAAAGACTTGGATAGAGGAAAAGGGATTGTCTTTGACTTTAGCGCTTGTCCTGATGCTATCCAAAGACCACCGGAGAAATTATTGGCGGGTGCAATTACGGCGGGAAACAGAGTTCTTCAATCCGGAAAGGTGGTAACGGAGAAGCCTATATCAATTGAGCAATCTGATTCAAACCAGGGCGTCTCTCCTGCAAGTCCAACGGGTTATAGCGCTCGTTCCTTTATTCCTAGTGCTTCTGGAACTCTGCTTAAGAAAGCGAAGGGAAGAAAAAGGCCTGGTACGTTCACCAGGAGAGCCAATGGGAA
>NW_013629497.1:0-479 GCF_000695525.1 Brassica oleracea var. oleracea
GCCAGGGCTGTTCGTAGGGCGGAACAGAAGGGCAAGAGGGAAATTGTTGAGGTGATGAAGAATCGAGCTTCTCAATTCCAGGTTGAGTACGGGAATCTTAAGGGCGCTTTCAACTCGCTGGGCGACTTCCGTGAGTGTCGCGGCTCCGTCGGGAGCCTTTGGAAGACGCAGGCGGCTGACTACGTTTTCGAGAGGGAGATGGAGTTAATGAAGGGTGGCATGAAGGATCATGCTCACGCTGAGGCGATCATTCCTCCGATCGATGGGAAAATTCAGGGATTCTGGGATCCCGTCCCGGTTTCTCCTGATACCGTAGAAACCGCAACTGATTTTGCCGGTGACGATGAGGAAGTGAACTTTCCCGCGGATGCATTCGGAACTTCCTTGTCCGGGAATTTTAACTTTGATCTGTGACCGTTTTGACGAGAAGAAGTTTTTTCCCTTTATCTAGTATTTAGCGGCCGAGTGTGGCCTTTGTT
>NW_013629498.1:0-479 GCF_000695525.1 Brassica oleracea var. oleracea
AGTGTTGAACAGGTCTCAGTGGAGAATGGAAATAATGGAGGAGCTCAGGAAGATGTTGCTGCAGAAGATGAAGACGATGATAGCGATTACGACTACAATGGCTGGCATGATTATTGTAGAAACGATTGCGTGATGGACGACGACGACGATTTTGTAGAAGGTCCATGCAAAGGAAGAAGTGGTGGACAGTCTGGTGGGAAGGGTATTCGGCGTCCTGGCGGTATTGGTGGCACAGGGGCTGCAAAATCGGNNNCACGACCACGTGGAGGTGGATATATATCCAAAAATAACGATTCTTCTGTGGAAATCACCGATCTAGCAGGAGATCTTGGATCACCCTCCAGATTGGACACAAAAGTAACAGAGACCGAGGTAGGTGTTGATGTTGTTCTTGTGATCTAAAAACAAACACACCTGGGTGACTGAAGATATTGATGATGATGCTGTTGTTGACACTCCTATTCCCCAGCCGGCCGCAT
>NW_013629499.1:0-479 GCF_000695525.1 Brassica oleracea var. oleracea
TATTTGCGGAGTTTATTGACTTACTGTCCATAGACGTATTAAAAATAACGAATTAAAAATAGATATCTTTAAACTTATGTTCAAATCATAATTTCATATATTTCTTAAATATACATATTATTCTATATATTAAAATCGTATCTCATACAAATTGTGCGTACAGCATTGAATAAAAGTAAAACCAATATTTTCGGGTCGGTTGTGGTTCGGGTATTTGGGTATTCAGGTAAAATTTCTGGTATATTTAGTTTTTCTGATCAGATTTTGGATACATTTTCAGGTATTTTTGGGTATTTTAATATTTTTGGGTATTTACGGTTCTTCAGATATTTTTCGGGTATTTCGAGTACTTCGGATCCGGTTTGGGTCCTAAAGATCTGAACCGATCCGAACCGATCCAAACCCGAAAGATACCCAAATTTTACGAGTATTTTATGAGTATATTCAAACCGAACCAGACTCACATGAACCAACCCGAA
>NW_013629500.1:0-479 GCF_000695525.1 Brassica oleracea var. oleracea
GACCCCGTAAGTCGCGTCTGTCTCTTTTTACTCGGAAACAGCAGAAAATTCTAGACGAAGCTAGGAAGATGGACGGAGTACCGGATTGAGTGCACTGTTGAAGGGGAAGCTGCAATTGCTTTCGAAGAAGTCGATCACTGCCGATGTGCAAGGGGCGACCAGTTCTGACGCAGGCCGAGCTTCCAAGGAAGGAGCTCCTGGTTTAGTCGACAAAGACGTTGGGGCGGAGCCTCCTGCCTCAAGTCCTAAAAAGAAGAAGAAGAGCAAGAAAGCGAAGAGGAGAGTCACCGATGGGGCTCCTGATGCAGACGTTCCGTTTGGAGAAGCAGCTTCTCTTGGCGACGCTTCTAAGGGCTCGAAAGCGAAGAAGAAGAAGGAAAGGAAGAAAAGGCGGGGGCTACTTCCTCCATTGATCGCGGCGATGCGCCGGCTGTAGGACGAGAAGGCGCTACAAGGGGTTCTGTCGAGTCTGACCGTTC
>NW_013629501.1:0-167 GCF_000695525.1 Brassica oleracea var. oleracea
CTCGGCTTGTGAAGCTAAAATGAAAGGCTAAAATTTGTTGTATCTTCCCCTAAAATTGACATCCACAACACCAAATTTGTTATACCGAAAGCCTCGGTTCACAATAGGATCGAACCATTCACATTTGAAGAGGACGCATTTTAGCTTCAATAACCCCAGAAATTCCA
>NW_013629501.1:324-479 GCF_000695525.1 Brassica oleracea var. oleracea
GATAATAAGGATCGTCATAATCAACCTGCAAAAAGCAGATATTCTTAATTAATATTGAAGTATCAAAACACTTACTTAATTAATCAATGTATGAGATATATTATTACTTGTGATTTTAATCACTTGACAAAGTGCTTATCTTTACGTGTGTCCAC
>NW_013629502.1:0-479 GCF_000695525.1 Brassica oleracea var. oleracea
AATTACCATTTCCAAACGGACACTGGCGTGGGGTTTTTGGCCCGTAGAGTAAAGCATCGGCCCGTGGCCGTACTAATCTACCGTGTTACGGGAGGCAGAGCAAGACTGAGTGATTCTAATGGCGTCAGGATCCCGCCAATAATGGATGAGGCCATCCCACACATCTGTGGTGAGCTCAGCGGGTTTGCCACGCTCATACTCCTTCACGATCCAGTCACCCTTCCAGTTAGAGACCGTGTCCAACAAGCGAACTTTCGCCTTCGCGTAAAATGCTTTCCTCACCCTCTCATTGACCCCCATGGACCAATGATATTTTTGCTGTAAAAAAATAAAAAAATTAATAATTAGTTTTTAAAAGAAAAAAATATAAATCGTGAAAAAATTAGAGTATACATAATTAATAGTAACTTACAGCCTAAATTTTGAACCATTTCTTTCTGACGTAGATCAGCGTCTTTTTCCAGTTCGGATGTGGCATG
>NW_013629503.1:0-479 GCF_000695525.1 Brassica oleracea var. oleracea
AGGAGTCCTAGGCGAGAAGCACAAAGAGAGAACTTTTTCAGAGCAAATCTAGCACTTAGAACAATTTTAGGTAACTTTCTGTTTTTGTTATTCCAGCTGCTACTCAATTAGGTCTTGCTGTCTTAGGGTTATTAGAATTAGGAATCTCGCCGACAGCTCTCGTAGCCCAGGCTCTTACCTCGTTGTAACGCTCAAACGCGGATTCAGAATAAGATCTATTTTGCTCTCTTTTCGATTTCTTATGTTTCTCGTCTTTATTTTGTGTTCTGATTGTTTGGCGGGTGGTTTAGCAGATATCTGGGACCTCTGGGAAATTAGGGTTTTCCTTAACTTTCCTTATTTAAACGAAAATCGACCGTGCGAATTTCGGTTCCCACAAGCTTGGATAAGGTTTTAGATCATTTTAATAACTTGCAATAGATTGTTATTTATTTTTTCTTTCTTTTGAAATTTATTTATTAAAATTTTATGATATGGTT
>NW_013629504.1:0-479 GCF_000695525.1 Brassica oleracea var. oleracea
CATAGATTCAAACTACATTGGAAATAATCCACATTGTAGTACTAGTTCAGACCAACACACATGTGTGGATTCACCTCTTCCTGAATCTCCCTATTCAAGAAGTGAGTATCCAAGAACTCAATCCAACGAAGAAGATTCCACAGATAAATCTGTGAGCATTATTACTAAGGAGCACAAGCTTTTAACTGGAATAGTCCAGTGGTTTCGCTTCAACAACTGTCTTATAACAATGATACAAAGTTTTTTTTTTTAACACCAAATATTTATATTAATTTAAAGGTCCAGTGAACTAAAACAATTAGAACCGGAGAAATATTTGACGGTAATACAAGATAACTAAACCATAACGAAAACGAAAAATAGAGATGACCAAGGAGAAAAAAAACTCCAGAGAAGCTTCACTTCTACTCTTAAAACTCGCATTCAAAGAAGTCGGATTTAAAACCGACATCGAAGAACCCAACCAATGGATTTGGTCC
>NW_013629505.1:0-154 GCF_000695525.1 Brassica oleracea var. oleracea
CTCTCAAACCCCGAGGAACCAGACGACGAGCCACATATCAAATTGAACCTCTGAACAAGACGAATCTATCAGCGAAAACCGTTCGTCAATCCGATCTCAGACGCGCCCACACTCGCAGAAACAACAGACGGCGCCGCCTTGGTCTTTTGCAACC
>NW_013629505.1:285-479 GCF_000695525.1 Brassica oleracea var. oleracea
ACCTCAGCTCGATCCGACGATCAGCCTCAACCCGTTCGCGAGAGACAACCAAGGCGATCGCGACCTAACAAACCTAACCCGATCGCATCCTCTCAGCTCTCAATCCTGAAGCAGCCAGCTCGCGTCCGTTCGAGGTTCATCTTGGTTGTCCGGTTTCTACAATCTGCAAAACAAAGGTAATCTTAATTCTGAGA
>NW_013629506.1:0-96 GCF_000695525.1 Brassica oleracea var. oleracea
GGACTGGTGGAACTCGCAGAAGGTGTTTTCATCATATCCTTGATTGCTGGTCCACGTATTACCCGTGGTTCGGCCCTGGTCCGAGCCGATCGCGTA
>NW_013629506.1:109-479 GCF_000695525.1 Brassica oleracea var. oleracea
CGGAGCCGATCGCGTAATTATGCGCTCCTTGGAGATCTTCCCCTCGTGATGGACGTACTTGTCATTACGAGGGTTCTTCTTCTTCGTTTTTGGATCTACATCTTTCGAGGATGGTCTCGCCGACTTATGTTTTTGGGATAAGACTTTCGTTTCTTCCTCGATCATGATGTAGTCCGTCACCTTGTGGAGGGCGTCCTGGATTGTCCGTGGTTTATCGAGAGATATCCATTTTCTGAATTTCGACTTGTACCAGAGCACCTTTCTGAGCGCATCGATGGCCACCCTGTCGCTTATCCCGCTGACCCAGGACATTAATGAAGAAGTCGCGGAGGGGTTCGTCTTCCCTCTGGGACAGACTCCAGAGATCGAC
>NW_013629507.1:0-479 GCF_000695525.1 Brassica oleracea var. oleracea
AACTCTTTTTCATTCCCTTCCCCAACTTCTCTTTGATTTTTTTTTTTATATATATTTTTTTTATTAGGGGGAAGGTTCTTTGCTACATAATCAAGAGTTTCACACTTTCTTTTTATCCCTAGAGTTTTCATTTCTATTTAATCTCTTTTGCTCATCTCTCTTATCTTTCTCACTCTTCAAAACCCAAGATATTAACATTTAGAACACATAAACCCCTCTCACCATCCCCAAATGCTAGCTTATTTTGCTAGCAAGAGATGAGAACAAATCTATGTCGCCTCCAATACTCTCAAGATTTTGCACATGACAAGCTATCAAAAGAGGCCTCACTCATGCAATTAAATGTTTGGTTTCAAAGAATGGCTAGGGTTGTAGGGTATGGAGTGCCATTTGGGTTAACAAAGATTGGTATATAAAGGAATAAGATACCCAAAATGTGTATGAGATCCATGATCAAGTATGCAAATGCCCATATGCAA
>NW_013629508.1:0-108 GCF_000695525.1 Brassica oleracea var. oleracea
GAAGGATATGAGCGTGCTGTGTATACATACGCAATGACTAGAAAAATTTTTTGGGGTGATAAGGAGTATTTTGCTCGTTTTACGAGGGAATCAGTTGTCAGGATCGGG
>NW_013629508.1:279-479 GCF_000695525.1 Brassica oleracea var. oleracea
CTGGATCAAAGAGTTGGGGCTCTTCTTCCGTGAGTTTGAACCGATGAGCGTGATTATGGACACAAGGGAGTGGTGAAGATGTATTCTATCAGAATCTTTTCTCTTTTTATGTTCTTTGCTGTGAAATTATTACGGCTGGTTTATATTTTACAATATGGTTGGGTTGTTGTCTTTTAATTACGGCTGATTTTTGTAAAAAG
>NW_013629509.1:0-478 GCF_000695525.1 Brassica oleracea var. oleracea
GTTTCTGAAGCTCTTGGATGATTCTCTTTTGACATAACACAAATTCAGTGTTGGCACTAATCATGAGGATGTGATCTTACACTATGGGACAACCAAGAATTTCTTATAAAACAACCAAAAGATTTTAAATTACTATTTAGCAATTCTGTGAAATTTACATGTTTTTATTATCTTGGGTTGTATCATTCCCCAAGTTGAAGAATATTTAAGATATAATAAAAATTAAATTTAAAATATATTAACTAGCTAAATATTCTAGAAAGCAAGAACAAGAAAATGTATTTACTTTGTTTTCATTTGGATTATGAAACTAATATTTAAAATATTTAATTTGCTAAGCGTATATACGTAAATAAGGTACATAGAGTAATATGGTGATATCTCACAATTAGGAATGGCTACAAGATTCTCTTAAACAATTCTGGAAATCCTTTTGCATTTGTAGAAATTTTTATAGTCAAATTTGATGCATAAGCAA
>NW_013629510.1:0-478 GCF_000695525.1 Brassica oleracea var. oleracea
ACAAGAGTGTTCTCACCACTGCCAATAGACCGCAACAGACCTTTCGCAAGAAGCTCTCTCCCATGAAGGATACTCCTCCAAGCGTATGAGGGTCTCGTACCAACAGAACTATCAAGGAAGTTACAGTTCTTATGGTAACGATGTTTGAGTATTTGCGCCAGCAGAGAGTTAGGAGAGCTCCAGAGACGCCAAGCCTGCTTGCCTAACAGGGCTTGGTTAAACTTCTCAAGATCATGAAAACCAAGTCCACCAACCTCTTTAGACTTGCATAGTTTCTGCCAAGCAACCCAAGCAATTTTGCTCTTATTATTGCCACTGCTCCACCAAAACTGAATCATAGCACTGGTCATTCTTTCACATGTATCTTTAGGAAGCTTGAAACATGTCATAGCGTAGATCGGCAGAGCCAGACAAATGGATTTGAGTAGTATCTCTTTGCCACCTTGAGATAGTGCCTTTGAGAACCAACCGTTCAGCC
>NW_013629511.1:0-478 GCF_000695525.1 Brassica oleracea var. oleracea
GTTCACTCGCAAGGACCGTATTTTCCAGTAGCAATCTGTCCTTAACAAATGCCGTCTGACTTGGCAGGATCAAATCAGGGAGGATTGTCTTAAGCCGCTTGAGAAGGAGCCTGGAGACTACTTTATATACCGTGTTGAGACAGGAGATGGGCCGAAAGTCGGTGATTTTGCTTGCTCCTGGAAACTTCGGCACGAGAGACAATATAGTGGCATTTGCCGAGGCAGGGAGGAAACAGCTCGAGAAGAAATGCTTGGTAGCAGTGATCACTTCAGGGCCAATAGTTTCCCAGGAAGCCTTGAAAAATCCCGATGTAAGCCCATCCGGTCCCGGAGCTTTATTGGGGTTCAGCATGAAGTATAGTCCTCTGATTTCTTCTGCCGTTGGAACAGTGACCATTTGTTGTGCATGAACAGGTGAACACTGAAAACTAGAGAGCTCCGCAAACCAGTAAGGATGAGAGGTGATTTGAGGTGGAGT
>NW_013629512.1:0-478 GCF_000695525.1 Brassica oleracea var. oleracea
TTTATCAAGACATGGTGTATAGAACTTTTGATGCTGAACAACATTCATTTTGCATATTAAACATTTCAAAATGCATTTGAAGGATTATAAAGTGTTGGAAAGTCTAATGTTTATGACGATCGGTACGCATACTGTTTACTCTCTGGATATTTAGACATTTTGTTTGATTTTGCTCTTTGGATATTTAATCAAATTGTATATGCTGATGTTTTTTTCTTCAGAATATTTGCTCTGGCAACTGTTATGAGTTCTGTACTTATCTATAACCTGCCTGAAACTGTAAGTTGACCTGCCTCGGTCTTTGTTAGGATTGCTTATGGTTCCAGTAACATTATACTTGTAACCCAAGAGTCTAAAATTTGTTATGATATCTAATGATTTATATGACAATCACCATGCCACTAGTAAAACTAAAGACCAAAGTGTTTGAAAAGCCTTAGGTAGTTCATCTTATAGAAGGATTTAGAGTATCCACAAC
>NW_013629513.1:0-478 GCF_000695525.1 Brassica oleracea var. oleracea
TTAGATCTTCTTCTTTGTTTTGGTTGCAGTCATTGTTCTTGAGATCTGATCCCATTTTCCATTCTTCATGTTCTTACAAGAAAATACAGGTAATTAGTTAACCTGAACAATAAGTCTTTATTTCGTTAGTTCTGCTTCTTTTGATCCTGAATCTGATATTAGATCTTATGCCTTTACAGGTAGAGAGAATCTCAGTGGTATCAAGACAAACAAAATTCAAAAAAGAAACGATCAATCAACTTTCTTTTTCTTTCAGATGAAAGTTTTTAGGTATCTATTAGTAGAGCCCATGAGTTTCTTCTGTTTTTGCATGTTTGAGTCCATAAACAAACATGTTCTGGAAACTACAACATTAGAATACAGTACATGAGATAGTTATATGCCTACATGCATGTATGTATATAAAGAGAGAATTGTATATATACATACATGTACGTAGTTTTGTATTTTTCAGGTGGATAACCTTAGTTTATATAAA
>NW_013629514.1:0-478 GCF_000695525.1 Brassica oleracea var. oleracea
TAAGGAGTTTACACACCTAACAAGACATAAAAGACATAACAGTTTACAGTCAAGGCCACAAACACATGACCTAACAAGACATGAAAGTATCAGAATTGGACCATTCTCTATCAAAGAACCGAGTAAGTAACAGTCAAGGACTCAAGGTTACCTCTTCACTGTCTCATTGCATGTTTGAATCTCCTGACCTTGAACTTTCTACTCTTGAGCTGCTCACTGTTTTTCTGACATCTTCAGTGGCAATCTCATCAGTATCTTGGATGGTACCTACAATTTAAAATGCAAGTTAATCCAAGAATCATTTAACTACAAGTCTGTTTGTGTAAAATTTTAAAACTACCTTCAAATTCTGCAAATCCTCTAAGCCAATTGCGAGCACAAAGCAAAGCTTGAACATTTTTTGGAAGAAGCCGGTTTCGGTATGGAGTCAAAATTCTACCTCCAATACTAAAGGCCGACTCAGAGGCAACCGTAGTAA
>NW_013629515.1:0-478 GCF_000695525.1 Brassica oleracea var. oleracea
TCTTTTTCATGATTTCCAGTAATCTCATTTAGATCGCCAATAATGAACCAGGGTTCAGAACGCGCCAGACCATACCTAGTTAAACGCTCCCACACTTGCTCCCTCATGTCTTGAACTGGATCCCCGTATACAAAAGTAAGATAAACCTTTTTGCCTAGAGCCTCCGCTTCCACATCAATCATTCGGTTACTAGAATATAATACTTTAACTTGATACTCACTATTGTAGTAAAGCGCTAATCCTCCACTTCTTCCCACTGGGTCCACTGTGACCAAATTATCATAACCAAAGTGCCCTTGAAACTTTTGGACAAACTCTGGTCCCTGCTTTGTTTCTGCTAAAAATAGAAAATCCGGCTTATGTTTATGTTTTATCTCACTCAAATAGCTTATAGTCCACTTACTACCCATTCCTTGGTAATTCCAACTTATTATTCGCATTTAAAAAATTTGTTCTTCATTTGCCCCGAAGAGCAAGA
>NW_013629516.1:0-478 GCF_000695525.1 Brassica oleracea var. oleracea
AAAAAGAAAATCTACGTTTCTGCTACCTTATCAAGGTCCAATGGCGGTGGATGATGATCCTAATAACAGTAATACAGTCGTCAAGTGTATTTGCAGTGATAAGAAGGTTGTAGAAGTTGATCGCAAGACATGGGAGTTGTTCAATAAGATGGTTCCAAAGGAAGGATTCCATAGGATACGTGAGCCGGTGGAGATGTACTTTGTGAGAAGCACAGCCTTCAAGAAGATTTTAACATACTGCGTGAGGATCAGTGATGGCACTTGCTCGGAGAGGTGGATGTATGACGAGCTCCTACACAGCGAAAGCTTGATCGGTCTCTTCCACCTTGTCGGGACGGCTGATTTTCTGAATTTTGAGTCACTGGACGCTTTTATCCTCCACTATGTGGAAGACAAATCAGAAGAAGAGATATCTTATATGGTACGCAATGAAGAACTCAAGTCTCTCCTCAAAATTATCAAGGTATTTTTTATTTTT
>NW_013629517.1:0-478 GCF_000695525.1 Brassica oleracea var. oleracea
ACCTTTTGTGGTCTCGTTTGGTGAAGACAGCAGTGGGGAGTAAGGGTATATGGGGACACATCACACAGAGTGAAGCCCCAAAGCTAATTACTTATGAAGGCGACAAGGAGATTGTCGAGTGCGATGAAGAGAAGTGGGAGCAAGATGATCAGCTGGTGATGTCTATACTCCAACGGTCTCTTGAAGTGTCTATCCTGGAGGCATACAGCTACTGTGAGACAGCAAAGGATCTTTGGGACACGCTAAAGAAGGTATATGGTAACATCTCAAACTTGAGCCGTGTGTTTGAAGTGAAACGTGCTATCAACAGCTTGACACAGGAGGACATGGAGTTTACTAAGCACCTTGGGAGGTTCAGAGCCTTGTGGTCTGAACTGGAGATGCTGAGGCCAGGCACAACCAACCTAGATGAGCTCGCTGAGAGACGCGAACAGGACAAGGTGTTTGGGTTGCTACTCACGTTGAATCCAAGCTACAA
>NW_013629518.1:0-478 GCF_000695525.1 Brassica oleracea var. oleracea
AAATTTAATTTATGTGTATTTTCATAGTTTTAATATGAAATCATTTCCAAATTATTATGAATGAATAAATATTTTATTTAAAATTTAAATCATATAAATTTTTATCCTAGTTTTTTGAAAAAGATTTTTATATTTTAATATATATATATATATATATTTATAAATATACGTTTCCAACACGTTTCCGCTTCCTAATTTTTTAAAAAATCTTGTTTCCGTGCTTCTATACGCTTCCGCTTCCACCTATCCGCTTCCGTTTCCATGCAACACAGGTAGAATCCAAATTAAAACGAACAAAACAGAAAATCACACAATGATTGACACCAAACTAAAAAAAAAGAACTTCATACGCCCACCTTACGAGTTAATTAAGTTCAGTACCAAAGTGCAAAGCATTGGCCTGATTATCAAGAGGTGCGGTTACCTTTATAACCTCCAAACGCAGAGCCATATCTTTCACATCCCACGTAGTATCCCC
>NW_013629519.1:0-478 GCF_000695525.1 Brassica oleracea var. oleracea
AGATAAGATCTTTCACCTAAAAGTTCTTTGTGATTAGATAGAGAAAAACAAGATCCTCCCCCCCTCTTGGATTACAAAAGTATTTATATGTCTTTGGTAAACCTAATGGTTTCCATTCAAAAGTCTAAAAAGCCCTTGAAAACATTAAAATTCGACTAAGGTAAAGTCTCGACTCGGGTCAAGACGATCGGCACCAACCCGCGTGGCCTTCCCCGCGTTGGACCTTCGACGACATTCCTTCTTCAAGCGAGCGGGTAAGGGTCCCCGCGCTGCTTCACCCGCGTGACTCCATGAACAAAGCTCTTCAGCAACGCGGGTAAGGGAAGATGGAGATCACCCGCGTCGTCGTCCCTGCGTGAAGATATCGACAATCCTTCTAGCTCGTGCGAGCGGGTAGTCGACCCTGCGTGCCTCTTCCCGCGTGGCTCCTCCGATTTGGTCTTTCCGTGATGCGGGTAAAAGGACTCGGGGTGTTGCA
>NW_013629520.1:0-478 GCF_000695525.1 Brassica oleracea var. oleracea
AGGACGGAGCCCGTTCGAGCTTGCAACGGGACAGCAGCCATTGACTCTGCACACCTTGGCTATGCGAAGGATTGAAGGGAAGAGTCCCGGAGCGTTCATAATGGCTAAACAGTGGGAAGAACATGCTGACCTTGCCCGAGCATGTTTGGAGAAATCCCGAAAACGGATGAAGAAATGGGCAGATGAGAAGAGACGGCCTTCGGAGTACTCAGTGGGCGACCTTGTACTTGTTAAATTACTCCCACAACAGTTCAAGGCATTTCGGAGCCTGCATAAGGGCTTAATCCGGAAGTACGAAGGACCGTTCGAGATAGTTGGGAAGGTGGGAAAGGTTTCCTACCGACTCGACCTACCGGATACACTTAAGATCCATCCGGTCTTTCATGTTAGCATGCTGAAACCGTACCATGCTGATGAGGACGACCAAACCCGAAGGGTTTCGACTCGAGCACCACCCGTGGTGACTAAGTCTTATGAC
>NW_013629521.1:0-478 GCF_000695525.1 Brassica oleracea var. oleracea
TGGAGAGTAAAATGCAGAGATGTCCAATGTCTTTGGTGTAAACAGCATTTCCTTCCTTGTCTATCTTCAACACAAGGAAATGATCCCATAAATTATTGGCAATGGGATGGCTTTCTGTGTACCACTTCACCATAAAAGTCTCATCAGTGTGTAACGACTCCACTAAGTAGTGTTGCTTCGTACAACAAGACTCTAATCTCTGCCACTTTTTCTCTGTCATTTCTGGAATTGGAGCTTCATCGGGAAGCCGCAGCATCTGAATCTTTGGTTCCTTCATGTGTCTCCCAAGATCCCATGATCCAATGTAGTGGCCTCTAGAAGCGGGCATCGAGAACGTCTCATCTCTCTTAGAGTACATTACATGGGAGGAGAAGAAGCTGGGGTCTGTGATTCTTATGTTGCTCCACTTGCAATCTCTCTGAGCAGGCCTGCACAAGCTTAGCTGAGGTCCCAAGAACTTGACAGCCACGATGCAGTC
>NW_013629522.1:0-478 GCF_000695525.1 Brassica oleracea var. oleracea
GCCAGAAGCGCGGGGAAGGGCAGGAAAAGGAAAAGAGGCGATGGTTCAGGAGCCGGGAGGAGTACTGAGGAGACAGGTGATGTCCCTCCTTCCAGCGAGCCCCGGAAGAAGAGCAAGAAGAAAAGGACAAAGAAGAAGTCCACCGGCGAACAGTTGGAAGATGCTGACGAGTAGATCGAGCAAGAGGAAGAGGAAGCTCGAGGAGAAGGAGTTCAGCCCGAAGAGGGGGGTTCTGGGGCTGAAGCCTTGGAGGAACGGAATGACGAGGAGGGAGTAAGCGAAGGAGAGGAACGCGAGACTTCTCTTAACGCCGCCTGCTCGGGTGATTCCGAGGAAAATAGCGAAGGGTCGCCACTCCTGATAAGGAGGGGAAACGACGAAGACGATGATGAGAGGCTGTCTCCTGTCCTGACGCCTCTGCGCGAGAGAACTCCAGCTCCCGTTGGAGGAGGGGCCGTCCAGATCGGTACTTCTTCCC
>NW_013629523.1:0-478 GCF_000695525.1 Brassica oleracea var. oleracea
GAAAGAACTCTTCTTCAAAGGTTTCCTCTTGGACAGAAGGAATGGCTAGCCTTGTATGTGTTGAGGTGAGGTAATAAAGAGTGAATACATTGATAGAGAAAGAGGATTGAGACATACAGTAACTTTGGAGTTTTACCACAGTAACTTTGTTTTACTGTGGTAACTAAGTAAAAGCTTGGAAACTTACCTTGCTTCACCTTGGAGAGTTAGCCACGACCAAGGAGCTTCTGGATAAGGAAGGAGCAGTCTGGATAAGGTTTCCTCACAGCTAGAGAGGCTGGAGACAGGCTGTAAAGTAGACAGCATCTAGTAAAAGATGCCAAAGGGATCAAGCATGTGAAGACTCCCATTGGCTGCTTTTGGATGGCTCTCTTTGACTACACATGCTCTGAATCTCTACCCTATCAGATACATTTCGAAAATGGATTGTTTCACTGATATAAATATGTTGTAAACCTCATCTTTAATAATTAATGGA
>NW_013629524.1:0-478 GCF_000695525.1 Brassica oleracea var. oleracea
AGGAGTCCTAGGCGAGAAGCACAAAGAGAGAACTTTTTCAGAGCAAACCTAGCACTTAGAGCAATTTTAGGTAACTTTCCGTTTTTGTTATTCGAGCTGCGACTCAATTAGGCCTTGCAGTCTTAGGGTTATTAGAACTAGGAATCTCGCCGACAGCTCTCGTAGCCCAGGCTCTTACCTCGTTGTAACGCTCAAACGCGGATTCAGAATAAGATCTATTTTGCTCTCTTTTCGATTTCTTATTTTTCTCGTCTTTATTTCGTGTTCTGATTGTTTGGCGTGTGGTTTAGCAGATATCTGGGACCTCTGGAAAATTAGGATTTTCCTAACTTTCTTTATTTAAACGAAAATCCACCGTGCGAATTTCGGTTCCCACAAGGTTGGAAAAGGTTTTAGATCATTTTAATAACTTGCAATAGATTGTTATTTAATTTTTCTTTCTTTTGAAATTTATTTATTAAAATTTTATGATATGGTT
>NW_013629525.1:0-478 GCF_000695525.1 Brassica oleracea var. oleracea
AGTTATATAGCTCTAAGCTCTAATTGACCCTAACAACATAAGTAGTATAATAAAAGAGAAAGAATATTGTATTTGCTAAGGGATGGTACTGATTTGCTCTTGCGAAGTATCATTTGTTCATCCAAAACTTGAATAGGATTATATTGATCACAAAGGTGACATTTAAAGGCTGCACGCAGTTTGTTAACAGGCCTTAACTAATGAAGTTTCCGAAAAGTTTAGTACCCATATGCTCCAAGATTTCCAAACACGAGTAGATGTATGGGATTGGTTCATACTGTGGTACTTTAAAGTTACAAGATTTTTGTTCGGTTTACTTCAATGGTTCGAATTGTTCTGTACGAGAAACTGAAATAAACATTGAACTGATTCAATGATTAGGTTTCATTTAAATTTTTTATGATTCAATTTACATCGGATAAAGGAGCTTTGTAACAGATTGTATTTCGGTTTAGTAGTACCGTTCGGATTATCGTTA
>NW_013629526.1:0-478 GCF_000695525.1 Brassica oleracea var. oleracea
CAATTTTAATTTTATATTTTCGAATTTCAATTTTAAAAAAAAAATTTGTAAATTTTTTTTTTTAATTTTGGAAATATTCCGAGGAAGTTTATCCCTCGGAATATTCCGACGACATCTTCCTCGGAATATTCCGAGGAATTTCCGACGAACTTGTGGTCTTCGGAATTTCTTCGGAAATTCATTTCCTCGGAATTCCGTTGGAAATTTCCGAGGGATTTCCGAGGAAAAATGAATTTCCGAGGAGTTATTTCCGAGGATTTTTTTCGTCGGTATGTCGTCGGAATAGCGTTATTCCGACGACATACCGACGATTTTTTCCCTCAGTATGCCGCTGTTTTCTTGTAGTGTAAAAACCCCTGTTTAGTAGGCCACAAAGACGCATCCGGTGAAATGTGTCAATTGATCATCCATATCGTTGGAGTAGGAATTTATTTACAAAGAACAAGAGGGTGTTTGACAGTCCACCTCCGGAAATTTG
>NW_013629527.1:0-478 GCF_000695525.1 Brassica oleracea var. oleracea
CAAAGAAGGGAGTTTTGTTCAGCATTGGAGTGAGTTGTTATTTACTACATCTGGTCTTTACTGATAGAGTAGAGATTCACAATATCGTCAATCTAAGGAACGATGTAGAGAGGCTTCTTGAATGTTAGAACGATGTATTGAGACGAAAACATCAAGAGGTTATTAAGATATGCTGCAATATAGAGAAATTATTAGAATTTCAGGTTGAAGCAGAACTTCAAACTGAGTTTGAACTTCTTCAGATTGGAAAAAAACAGGAGGGTAACTATTCCAAGCTCAAGGTAAACTACTTGACTTTAAAGTCCTTGATATTCAAGCGGTCAAAGATTTGGATTCTTTGTCTCAACTCCAACGCCCTAGGCTCCCACATAACATTAATCTTTATTGTCTTTTCTAATGGAACTGTTTTTTTCTGAAACGGTTTATATGTTAATTTTCAATTCCTTACAATTTGCAGGAATTTTAAAAGAAATGTCAC
>NW_013629528.1:0-478 GCF_000695525.1 Brassica oleracea var. oleracea
TGACCCAACCAAGGAGATGCAGTTCCCAACATCAGCTGAAATCTAAGAAAGAAGAAGAGCAGTTAATATTGACTGGAACAGCCTATAATGTTGTGGGAAGCAACCGAACAACTGAAAACTCATAAACCTGATCTGCAAAATACCATATAATCTCATAGGTGAAGAAGACAATGAAGAACAAAAGAAAAATGTGGGTCTTTTTCCGGTGATGGTGAGAAGCACCGCACACCAGAAATGTAACGAAATACATAGACGGTGAGGGCTCAAGTTTAAAATATGGGGAGAGGGCAAAAAACATCTTAAAAATTATAATTTTCAAAAAATATGAAAAAAATATAACACAATTTTGACGATGAAACCATTAATCTTAGAATCAACAAATGCGTAGATGTAAAGTTATTGAAATTCAATATTAGTTTACGTTAAAAGCGCATTTGACTACTAACAAGTACTATACACACAACAACACATTATTCAA
>NW_013629529.1:0-478 GCF_000695525.1 Brassica oleracea var. oleracea
TCTCTCCACCATGGATTGCATGGCGTCGAGCCTATCGGAGAACATCTAGTGAAGGTGAGGAATCATAGGAGACTCCGCTCTTGCTGCACCATCTGATGCTTCCTTATCAGGCTCGGGCTACGAGTCGCTGTCCACCCCGTCATAGGTCTGAGCGACGTTGGCCTTTTCTTGCGTAGATGCTTCTCCTCCCGGCGCCGCAGTCGGGAGACTCGCGCCTGTCCCAGAGTTAGGTGTTTCCAGAGGCGGCATAGGGCGAACCTGAGTCCGGAATCGACGCTTCTTGTTGCTCGCTGCGTTAAGGGCTTGGTTCTCGTCTTTGATGGTAAGATTCTCCGATTCGAGCTGGCTGATCTTCTCGACGCTCTGCTCCAGTTGCTTGGAGTGTTTGTTGAGTTTTTCCTTCAGGATCTGAAACTCCGAGGACTACTCGAGATTGGTCTCTTCCCGAGCTCTATGTAACCCGGTTACTTGACCTTGA
>NW_013629530.1:0-478 GCF_000695525.1 Brassica oleracea var. oleracea
TATAAGTTAGGATTGTTGTTTGGATTGTTGTTTTAGTTTTTTTTGGACTTTTTTTTTTTGTTAAAACTCAAAACGTTTTAATATTTTTAAAACGTTTTTTGATTTTTAAAAACGTTTTTCAAGTTTCCAGTAATGAAATATATGTAATAAAACGTTTTTAATTTTTTTTAAAAATATTTAACAACATTTTTCTATATTTATAATTTTTTTATAATTTTGTATACATATATATATATATATAAATCATGTATAATAAAAAATTTAAAATTTTTTATAATTTTTTATAAGTTTCCACTAATAAACTATATATAATAAAACATTTTTTTAAAAAAATTATAAATATTTAACAACATTTTTCTACATTTATAAATATTTTATAATTTTGTATACATATATATAAATCATGTATAATAAAAATTTTAAATTTTTTAATAATTTTTTATAAGTTTCCACTAATAAACTATATATAATAAAACAT
>NW_013629531.1:0-478 GCF_000695525.1 Brassica oleracea var. oleracea
TAAAATAGTTTTTATAAATAAAAAAAATGTTTTATAAATAGAAAATTAGTTTTAATAAATATGAAATCATCTTTTTAAAAATACAAAATAGTTTTTATAAATACAAAAAATAATAAAATAGTGTTTATAAATCAAAAAAAATGTTTTATCAATACAAAATTAATTTTAAAATATGAAATCATCTTTTATAAATCCAAAAAACGAATTTATATGCAAAGAACGGTATGTATATTTAAAAATAGTTTTTATAAATACAAAAATAAAAAAAATAGTGTTTATAAATCAAAAAAATGTTTTATAAATACAAAATTAGTTTTAATAAATATAAATATTTTTATAAATATGAAATCATCTTTTATAAATCCAAAAATCGGATTTATATACAAAATACGTTTTGTAAAATTGAATTTATATAGAAAAAACGTTTTGTCAATAAAAAAATAATGAACAATTTATAAAAAAAGTTCTAAATCAATTC
>NW_013629532.1:0-478 GCF_000695525.1 Brassica oleracea var. oleracea
TGTTCTTGATAAACCCTAAAAAATGGTATAACCTAAAACTGATCATTTTATAATCACTAGATTGAAATAGATTCCATTAGAACATGTTGATTGATTGTTCTGATCTGAATTATGAAAACCCTAAATCTTGGAATCGAAAACCCTAAAACCCTAAAGCTTGAAATCGATTTTAAATTGTTCTTGCTTGATTGAATGATTGATGATCTGTGTTTTAAGATTAATAGATTGATTGAATCTCGAAACTAAAATCTTAAGGCCTTGAAACCCTTAACCTCATGTTGATAAAATTGGCCACTTAAATGTTTAAAACCCTAAATCTCGGTTTAAATTCCTAAAGGCCTTGAAACCTTAAATCTCATATTGCTTAAAATTTGAATGATTGATTTGAGGTTTAGGATTAATTACATATTGCATGAGAGTTAGGTTGCTAAATTATTTGATTCTGAAACTCTAAATCCTAGCCGCATATTACCAGCCT
>NW_013629533.1:0-478 GCF_000695525.1 Brassica oleracea var. oleracea
ACGAGTATGCTCATTTCGTCATTCATTTCTATAAATAAGATTTCATTCCTCAAAGACTTCAAAAACTTTCATTTATTAAAGTTGCAGAACACCGAAATAAGAAACACCAAAGCAATCATAAAACAATCATAAAGCAGTAAAAACAAGTCGTATCGAAAATTTAGTCTTTGAGACAATCAGAAGTCTCAAAGTCCATAAGGTCAGGTCGTCATTTGCAACATCGGATTCTTTATCAGCCTCATAACCGGAATCATGGACCATATGAGCCTCCGGGTTTTTGTCTTTAAGACTCTCTTGGTTGAGCTCACATAAGTGCTTAGGGGTTCTACAATTCTTGGCCCAATGGTTGCTCATCCCACTTCTGTGACAAACGGATTTGGTCGAGTAAGACGGTTTAGATATACCGCCTCGACCTCGTCCATAACCAACTTGGCCACGGCCGGGATTGGAACCACGACCACGGTTATTGTGGTTTCCT
>NW_013629534.1:0-199 GCF_000695525.1 Brassica oleracea var. oleracea
AGGCTGCTGGCAAGAGTATTAACGTTTGTAGATTTTCTAGGTGTGTTTAGAGACTTTTGGAAGTGTCTTAAAAAGGAACGACGCATATTGATCGTAAAAATTTTCGAAATCTCTATAGAATTCGATTACGATAACGCATATTTTCCTATGTGGGAGTATACGAGTATACGCACCCCCTCCCCCCCCCCCTTTTTAGATA
>NW_013629535.1:0-478 GCF_000695525.1 Brassica oleracea var. oleracea
TTCAAGTGCTACCTTGTATGCAAATAAATCATCGTATGTCGACATTCTTTATTGGTTCCATTCTGTTCCAGACATGATACAATCGATTGAGATTCATTATTATCAGGACATTTAATACTTTTCAGCTTGGTGTCCCAAGCTACATTGTTTGGTCCCTGTCCCTTAGAGCCGGCCGGCCTTATCTCCATGTCTGGGATGGTTTCCTTAGTAACCTCGGATTTGGATTTTGATTATCATTCTCTGCACCTTTCTTTTGTTTCCGAGGATTCTTATCTCTTGGAACCTATTTGGTCTTCCACGTTTCATACGTTGTCTAGACTATGTAGCAACTTGACTGTGTCTCTTCTTGGACATCAAATTTGTTGGTGCTTTACAAGCTGGTTATATATGACTTAGTCATTCTTATTTGGGTAAGCAAATGTGTCTGACACTTGATTAGCTAGCTTTGTAAATGTATAATCTTTGGACGTCTATTTCA
>NW_013629536.1:0-478 GCF_000695525.1 Brassica oleracea var. oleracea
CCTGTACCTTAGAGCCGGCCGGCCTTATCTCCATGTCTGGAATTGTTTCCTTAGTAACCTCAGATTTGGATTTTGATTATAATTCTCTGCACTTTTCTTTTGTTTCCGAGGATTCTTATCTTTTGGAACCTATTTGGTCTACCACGTTTCATACGTTGTCTAGACTCTGTAGCAACTTGACTGTGTCTCTTCTTGGACATCAAATTCGTTGGTGCTTTACATGCTGGTTTATATATGACTTAGTCATTCTTTTTCGGGTCAGCAAAATGTGTCTGGCATTTGATTAGCTAGCTTTGTAAATGTATAATCTTTGGACGTCTATTTCACATTCTTTAGTCCGAGGATCTTGCCAAGACATTGATGGTTGATTCCATTCTATTTCTTTTACCAACTTTATAATTATTTTTTTCTCCTCCTGGTCTTAAAAGTTCTTTCTCCTCTTGGTCTTAAAATAATCCGTGTACCTGGCCTCAAATAT
>NW_013629537.1:0-478 GCF_000695525.1 Brassica oleracea var. oleracea
CGATTGAGACGAAACGAAAAGCGTTTCGATGAGAATTCAAACGAGAAAGCAAAGGAGGACCTTTATGAGGCCTTGCAGGTCGCTACATAGCGATTGGAGAGTTGGCTTGAGCTCGTTTGCTACGTAGCGACCGAGCCGTGTGCGTGCTCGGTCGCTACGTAGCGACCGAGCTGTGTGTGTGCTCGGTCGCTACGTAACGACCGAGCTGTGTGCGTGCTCGGTCGATACGTAGCGACCGAGCTTAACTAGAGCTCGATCGCTACGTAGCGACCGAGCTGTATAATCGATTTGCTGCGCTTCTTTTTTCCGCGATTAACCTAGGGGTTTTCTGCAGTTTTTGGGAGAACAAGTTTTACCTTCCGAAAAGTTTTCGGAAAAAATGTTTTGGTAAAACCCATACGCATTGAAACTTCTTTAGCTCGGAAATGAGTCAAACTTACGGGGTTTGATAAAATTTATCGTTTCCCTTTACGTTTAG
>NW_013629538.1:0-478 GCF_000695525.1 Brassica oleracea var. oleracea
GGTTTACGTCCAAATCTATATCTATGTATATAAAAATATGTTTGCTTCACTCCTGGGGTGTCCACCTAGGATTCCAACTCACTAATTCAGATCTTCTCAGCGTGACACCTGTCTATTTATACTATACGATGCGTTTCATTTAAAAAAATGGGTTACGGTTTTATGTGGGCTTTACGTTTACTCTAAGGACCCATCTCGATAGTGAGAATCCCTAAGCGTCGATTTTGATTCTAGGATTCACCACATTCTCGAGAGATTGAGCCGCCGACGTTGACGTGATGAATCTGTTGGTAGTTGTCTCACGTCGTTTGATCTTCTTCCTCACTGATCGAAACGTTCACGGTAACAGACGCATAACCTTAAACCCCTTCTTAATCGAGCCACTACGATCTTATTTAATGTGAGCTTCTCTTATGTGAGACGGTGTACTTGCAACTATAAAAGAAAGTTAGACATCCTCTTCTCAAAATCATATTTT
>NW_013629539.1:0-478 GCF_000695525.1 Brassica oleracea var. oleracea
CCAATATCTTCTGTAATCCAGTTCCCCGCAGCATCATGTAAGCCAACCATCCTAATTCGAACTCGTCGTTGCTTAGTTAAGGCATGATAGAACTTGGTATTTAGATCCCCCGAAGAATACCACATATTCCTACTTTTCTGGTGCCAATAATCTTCTTCATCCTTATAAGCTTCTTGTAGCTTCCTGGAGACCTCCACAATATCCTCCTGTGACCTAGTGTTATCTGTCTGAACCTCCTCAAGGGCCTTTTGTAAATCTCTTATTTTCTCCTTGCCATAAGGTGGATTATTTTTCCTCCATTTTGCAATTTCATGTCGACAATTGCTAATTTTTGCTACTATATCATCCTCGCTACGTATCCTATCATCTGACCAACCCATCGTAATGGATTCCAGAAGCCCCTCTTGCCCTAACAATCTCTTATCAAACCAAAATTGCCCTTTCCTTCTGTGAACTTTATCGTCTAGATACGCCACCA
>NW_013629540.1:0-128 GCF_000695525.1 Brassica oleracea var. oleracea
ACTTCCTCGTCATTCTGATCAAACGAGGATGAATCGCGATGTAAGAACCTATATTTAGATATATAAAGTTGTGGAGAATCACCAGGAAGTGGAATAAATCTCATAGGAGTTAGGATGAAGAAGTTATC
>NW_013629540.1:310-478 GCF_000695525.1 Brassica oleracea var. oleracea
AGTTTTCCTGTTTGGGAATATGACAACTTCCTCGTCATTCTAATCAAACCAAGATGAATCGCGATGTAAGAAGCTGTATTTGGATACATAAAAAAGTGGAGAATCACAAGGAAGTGGAATTAATCTCATAGGAATTAGGAGGAAGAAGTTATCCCACTTTCAAATCAG
>NW_013629541.1:0-477 GCF_000695525.1 Brassica oleracea var. oleracea
CAAATGTAATGTCTTGTCTCAAAAAAATATAAACAAACCAAATGGGAAATTCAAGTGCATACACGTAAATCAATCTAAAAGAAAAATATGAAGTGTTGAACTCTTGATGATAAGCACATGGTGGTAACCAAAATATAGCACTACAGAGTTAGACTCCATAACGTATATCAATGGGTCAGAGCTAATCCAGAACACACAATCAATCGTTCAACTCATCTAAAACCCATACTGGAGAATATGAACTTCTAAGATAGGAACAACAAAAAAAGCTGAAAAGAAGTAATCACTCACAGCTGGAGCCTGGAGAATGTGGCTGTTGGTGAGCGAACTCATAGTGGGCATTGTTGTTATCGCTGTGAACAGCCGTGAGTTTAGGCTTAGTATTACCAAGAGAAGGCTTAGTATTATCAAGAGAAGTGGGTGGTTGGTTATGAAAAGGGTTAATGGTGTCTTCTTCTTCGTTGCCAAGACTGGCTC
>NW_013629542.1:0-477 GCF_000695525.1 Brassica oleracea var. oleracea
TTAAGCCATTATATTAAAACCAGCCTATTACATTGTTTTGTATATTACATCTGGCTTTCCTAGCTAATTCATCAACCAAACTTAGTCTACTTCTTCGAACATAAGAAAAAGTGAACTCATTTGCTTTGGAAGCTTCCACGATGTTCTGTATCATGGAGATACACTCCGTGTTACGGACTTTAGTGATGGTTGCTGCAGTATTATACTGGTTCAACTCATCCACAAGTGATTTACAATCACTTATAAAGTTAACTCAGCTTAAAAGCAAGTCTTCACATTTGCTGTACTGCCATGAGTAATGCCATTGTTTCTGCTCCTCTTGGTGTGTTTGTTGGGTTGATTGAGGAGGATCTTTGTAGGTGCTGAGTGCCTTCATTGCTGTATAAGGGCCAGCCAACACCTGCAACCTCCTTTTCATCTTTCCAAAAAGCATCTACATGGCAAAAATATTGATACTCTGCTGGTATAGCTTCTTGT
>NW_013629543.1:0-477 GCF_000695525.1 Brassica oleracea var. oleracea
TATTTACATTACTTTTCAAATCTAAAAGCATACGTGTTGTGCTTAATCTGCGACAAGAGACTCTTGTTCTCGTTGCAATCTAATGGAGAAAGATTCTTCATCTCTAGTTACTGGTGGCGAGAAGAAAGAGGTTGCTTCTCCTTCACCATACGTGCTGTACAGCTCCGATAATCCAGGAGCCGTTATTACTTCAGTTAAGCTTAATGGAGAAAACTATAATGAATGGTCCGTTGAGATGTTGAATGCTCTGCAAGCAAAACGAAAGACAGACTTCATCAATGGAACCATCAAGAAACCAGCAAGCGGAGATGACAACTTTGAGAATTGGATGACGGTCAACTCCATGATCATCGGGTGGTTGCGAGCTTCTATTGAACCGAAGATAAGATCCACGGTTACGTTTGTCTCTGAAGCTTCTCAAATGTGGCTAGATCTGAAACAGAGATTCTCTGTTAAGAATAAGGTCCGGTTGCATCA
>NW_013629544.1:0-477 GCF_000695525.1 Brassica oleracea var. oleracea
TGTAAAATTAGGTTTAGATTTTGGTTTTGGTTCTGGTATGTGTATTTTTGTAAAACAGGTTTTAACTAATAAATAAATTTAATTTTAAATTGATTTCGATTTAATTTTTAATTATTATTTTTTAATAATATTCAATATCATATATATTATGAAATATCATTATACATATTTAATTATAAAATATTTTATAGCACATAATATAATAGCAATAAGAGATTGTTATTGTCGATGGTTCTATCATAGCACTAAAAATGAATCTTAATCAATTTGTGACAAACAAAAGTTGTGCTATAGTTAAGTTAATAATATCAATCAGTTATTGCTATCGTATCTGCACATTACATAGCGTCAAAAAAAAATGTTATCGTAGAGGGGGTACCTATGATGGCTGCCGATGACACAACATATGAGAAAATGCTATGAAAGCCTTATTATAACGTTTTTCGTGAGCTAAGAATGTACATATTTCTTGTAGTG
>NW_013629545.1:0-477 GCF_000695525.1 Brassica oleracea var. oleracea
AAACTTCTCACTTGGAGTACCAGATGAAGCAACTGTTTCTTCGCTTTTCAGGCATGATCACTGGCTCCTCCCTCACCCACGATCTGAAAAGCAACTACAGCTACACGTCTTTCTCACGACCGTTGCACTGTCACCAGAGGAAGATCACTATGAATGGGAGGTGGAGGGAAAAACCTCATCACTCTACTCCACGGGTCAGGTTTACAATTGCTTAACTACTCATGGTGCTGTTGTTCCTTGGGAGAATATTATCTGGATCACTGGGGGTATTCCAAAGCACTCTTTCCTCTGCTGGCTCTTCATCCTTAACCGCTGCCCCACTCGAGACCGTCTACTTAGATGGGGACTACAAACTTCACCGAATTGTTTGCTCTGTAACACCAGTCCTGAGTCGCGCGATCACCTTTTCTTCAGTTGTCCCTTCTCGTGGAACTTGTGGTCTCTCCTCGCCATCCGCGCTGGTCTGAACCCTGAACA
>NW_013629546.1:0-477 GCF_000695525.1 Brassica oleracea var. oleracea
CATTGAAGCCGGAGACTCCAAGACGAACAAAATATCACGTGACCAAAAAATTCATCTCAGGTCCACGCAAACAAATCACGTAGTTAAATACTAAGCCCGTTAAGAATACCCACAATGAATACGAAAGAAAATCCACCAGAACTTTAAAAAAGAGATGGACACGTATCACTTTCTCCTTTTCTTATTTGATGACGTGTCCTCGTGAGAAGAGAGTGAAAATCTTCTTTATAGTATAAAGATGGGTAAAGGTAATTATTATTTGAATAATTAGCCCAGCCCATGATGTCGTGACTTTAGGTCAATGACATATGCATATATAAATACATTGGGAGATGAAGTAATAATGGACTTTTGGCCGCTAATCTCACGTAAACCCTAAAACACAAAATGACGAATTGTTCGTCAAGCTTTGTAGAGATTTGATCTCGATGGCACTAGCATCCCGTATCGATCCAGTTTGTGTGCGTGTGGATACCG
>NW_013629547.1:0-477 GCF_000695525.1 Brassica oleracea var. oleracea
TCATCCTTTCACTACTCTAGTCCAACTACGCTTAATCTTGGAGTTATAAACATATATGTGACGGAAAAAATAACTCAACTTTGGTGACATAGGTAGTCAAATCAGTTCTTTTAAACCTTTTCACATATACTAAAAATCGGATGTTACAGTTTCTTTATCCATCGAGATTAGCCATGTATGGTCCATAGATATAAAAGTGTTATAATCTTATATATCCAACTAACAACGCCAACATATAAAAAGTTCAACGGATACTAACATACCAATGATAATTCGCACGTATGTGCGGTGTGAGTTTTTTATACTAATTTTTGTTTTTTAATGGTTTCAACATTTTTCAACACTACAATTTTTATCGATTGTAAAATGAAGAATATAAATGTTGGTTTCTTAAATGTATCATCATTGTTGAAGACTTAAATTACTACAGCTCATTTTAATTATTTTTAAGATTTCATATGCACAAAAGAAAATTAA
>NW_013629548.1:0-477 GCF_000695525.1 Brassica oleracea var. oleracea
TTAAGTTGATTCCATGTGTCCCTTGATCGATACTCCCAAGATGTAACCTAGACATTTACTTTATGCAGCAATGAGGTCAGCAGAGGTATGTCAAGCGCTATCAGTAGAGTTGTGTGATGTATGGTAATGGTGACTAAGCTAGAGTGTAGTACATTGAATGATCCAAGGTTAGTAATGATTAACTTCCACCTTTCATATCTGCAGAAGAGAGAATAGTGACTTTAAATTATGTGAGCCCCTGCTATTTTCAAAAAACTCTTTCATTAGGACTGCTCTTGTTTTTCCTTGAGGACAAGCAAAAGAGTAAGTCTGTGGGAGTTGATATGCCATGGATTTTACATGTTTTTAACCATGGTATATAAGTGTTTTAGGAGTTATTTGCAACATTTTCAGGATTTTTTAGAGTATTTGGAGATATATGGTGATTTTTGGGGCATTTTGAAGCAAAAGTTAGTAGAAACTCGTATATGCCCATCA
>NW_013629549.1:0-477 GCF_000695525.1 Brassica oleracea var. oleracea
ACTCATGGAGTGTTACCGAAGTTTATTTCATTACGATCTAGTCGTAGCGAGTGAAGGTCAGACAGGTCGCTACGTAGCGAGTGGAAGCAACCCAAGAAGAGTCCTACTTGTTTTCGTCATAAAATCTCAACGGAAACTCCGATTGAGACGAAACGAAAAGCGTTTCGATGAGGATTCAAAGGAGAACCTAAAGGAGGAAATTTATGAGGCCTGACAGGTCACTATGTAGCGAGTGAAGGTCAGACAGGTCGCTATGTAGCGAGTGGAAGCAAGCCAAGAAGAGTCCTACTTGTTTTCGTCGTAAAATCTCAACGGAAACTCTGATTGAGACGAAACGAAAAGCGTTTCGATGAGGATTCAAAAGAGAACCTAAAGGAGGACCTTTCTGAGGCCTGACAGGCTGCTATGTAGCGAGTGAAGGTCAGACAGTTCGCTACGTAGCGAGTGGAAGCAAGCCAAGAAGAGTCCTACTTGTTT
>NW_013629550.1:0-477 GCF_000695525.1 Brassica oleracea var. oleracea
AATAATTTAGAAAACATATATACAATGTGTCAAAAACACAACATATCAGTTTCTCGCCCGTTTCTCTTATGTATATCGGTTTTGGTTAGCCAGTCGGTCTGACCCGGTAAAGAAGAGATTGAATCTTTCGTAAGGTTCGTCTAAAAGTCTAAAGAACAAAGTAAGACATAGCAAACCAAGCAAGGCAGAGAAAACTGCTAAAGCTAGGTTCACTAAAAACTAAATCCTCTAAGTGTCAAGTTCGCTAAAGCTAAGGCTTCTAATGGTGTAGTGGAAAATTAATAGTTCATCTGCACATATATTCTTCATGTATTAAAATCATTATTCAATTTCTTTTTTTTTCAAATTTTATTTAGTAGGAGATCAGCACAAAGTTTAATATATATATATACATATATATATTACCTTTTTTTAAATATTACCTTTTTTTAAAAAAAAACGTAGATAGATTGCATCCAACTTTTGTACACCATACAT
>NW_013629551.1:0-477 GCF_000695525.1 Brassica oleracea var. oleracea
ATATATATTTTTTTAAATCCCAAATAATAGTTTTTAATCACAAAATTTATTTATAGATATTAAAAATGTTTAATAAATATATAAAAAGAGTTCTAATAAACAAAAAATAGTTTTAATAACTAAATTATATATATATATATATTTTTTTTTTTTTTTAAAAAAAAATCCCAAATAATAGTTTTTTATCACAAAAAAGTTTTATAGATATTAAAAATGTTTTGTAAAATCCAAAAAATCGAATTTATATACAAAAAACGTTTTGTAAAATCCAAAAAAATCGAATTTATATACAAAAAGCTTTTTGTAAAATATAGAAATCGAATTTATACACAAAAATGGAATTTATATGAAAAAATTGATTTTATAAATACAAAAATAATAAAAAAATTATAATTAAATTCTAAATCAATTCAACAAAATAAATTATTCTACCAAATCACAATTCTAAACCTATTATACAACCAAATCACAATCCTA
>NW_013629552.1:0-477 GCF_000695525.1 Brassica oleracea var. oleracea
ATGCAATGAACCCACAAACCCTAGAAATGCTAAAGAAAGTCAACTCAGCTGTTGATTGTGTTACGTCTCCTAAAAAGGACACTTAACGCTTACCTATTTATATGCTTGTGGACAAACAAGCCCCACTTTTTTGCATGACATTGCTCACAATTTAGATGTTTAACATTTAATTATCTTCTAATTGTATGAATTAGACGATACCAAATGTACCGTATAAAAATACTTGGAGGTATACCGGTTATCAACATGGCTTGTTTTATTTTCGATACAGAACATCTATGGACTATGGACAAATACTCCATCAATAACGTTTGAAACACAATGCATATGAATATGATCTTGCAAGTTGCAACCAAGTGAAATGCGAACATCGATTATTTGAATGTAAGCTGTGCAAAGCCAAACGATAAAAGGTTATTTATTGTGGCTCGAATTCGTAATGAGAAAATGCTATGATTGACGCAAGAAACGTAACAT
>NW_013629553.1:0-172 GCF_000695525.1 Brassica oleracea var. oleracea
TTCGTCGTTCCAAACAAACCAGGATGACTCACTTTGTAAGAAGCTTGTATTGGATACATAAAGTGCTGGACAATCACCAGTAAGTTGAATAAATCTTATAGGAGTTGGGATGAAGAAGTTATCCCACTTTCAAATAACGTGATTCCAGTTTCCCAGTTTGGGAATAGCACAG
>NW_013629553.1:330-477 GCF_000695525.1 Brassica oleracea var. oleracea
TTCTTCGTCGTTCCAAACAAACCAGGATGAATCACTTTGTAAGAAGCTTGTATTGGATACATAAAGTGGTGGACAATCACCAGTAAGTTGAATAAATGTTATAGGAGTTGGGATTAAGAAGTTATCCCACTTTCAAATAACGTGATT
>NW_013629554.1:0-477 GCF_000695525.1 Brassica oleracea var. oleracea
AAAATCATTTTATTCTCTGCAATTCCTTAAAATCATCTAAAACCTCAATTAAAATCAAATCACCTCAAAATTTAGATTGAATAACCCCCCTAACAAGACTGTTTCCCACATATCTAAAGATTATTTAGTAATCCGTGGTGTGCGCAGAATGAAATAGATTATTAAATTATTTATTGTATGTTATACTAAAGGATTTGTTGTATAGCTTTTTTAGGGATGTACATTCATGTATCCGTTCGGATTCAGTTGATCTTTTTGGATTTTTAGAATTATAAATTTAAATAATATTCGGATATTTACAAATTTTGGTTTGAATTTGGTTCGAATCAATGTGAGTTCGGTTCAGATTCGAGTTCGGGTACCCATTTTAATTATGTATGTTTTTCAAAAATCTAAATATAGTTAAATCCTCAAAATCCAAAAATATAAAAATATAAAACATAAAAATTTGAATAATGTAAGACTAAATATTTAAAT
>NW_013629555.1:0-477 GCF_000695525.1 Brassica oleracea var. oleracea
TTTTTTTTTCTTTATCAGAGAGGAAGCTAGCGATGTCATCTGAGAACACAGAGCTCAAGCTTCATTTGCGAGATGGTATGTAAACCTCTCCCCTCTCTTCTCTTTCGGTTTAAATGTCATCTTAAGCGTGTGTAATAAATGTTTAGGGTAGATAAATAGATTACGGTTGTGTAATAAATAGATGGTTTAGGTGATAAATGTGTTAGCTAGATGTCAAGTCTTGTGATGAATGTGTTTAGGTATATGTCAACTCCTCTTCCTTCTATTAAACTCATTGCGTCTTTCAGAAGTATGTGTTTGTTGTAATGGATTAAAATTCATGTTTGTGTCTATCGTGTTTGATTTCAAGTTCAACTTTGTGTCTATCGTGTTTGATTTCAAATTCAACTGTCTATCATATACAGGTTTGAAGTTGCAGCTGCTACAGAAGATGAGAGTGGAGAGCTTGAACGTGATGTTGCAGCTGGTTTGTTTCTT
>NW_013629556.1:0-477 GCF_000695525.1 Brassica oleracea var. oleracea
ATTAATATTATTTTAAAAAACTTACCATATATTTTTTGCTTTTAAATTTACAAATACTTGAATCATTTACAATCAACATATGTCACTGAAAATTGACTGAATGTTTTTAAAATTGTATATTTGACTGTTCTACATTAATTGAACACATTTTTAGAAATATATATATAGTGATTGTCAAAAATATTATTAGATTTAGACTAATTAGTTTTTTGTAATCTATGATTTATTGTATCCACTATTAATAGAAATATGTTTAAAATCTTTTATATAATTATTTCTATCATATCATATGTATTTATATGTATATTATAATATTTTATAATATAATATATGATATTTAATTGTTTCTATAAACAAATTATGTTATTTTTTATATCTTTAAATGTTTAATTGTTTGTATATGGTAATATAGATTAGATTAGGTAGTTTGAAAATTAGTTTCCTTTTTAAAATTTTAATTAAATAAATGGAAATTCA
>NW_013629557.1:0-113 GCF_000695525.1 Brassica oleracea var. oleracea
CCTTCAAGGCTGTCTTGGCCTGTAAGAGTGAAGTCTGGCCTTCTCCCTTCTCTCCTGGTTAAATGATTGTGTTCCCAAGACACAGAGGAAGCCCAGGATGTGATCATCCATGA
>NW_013629557.1:159-477 GCF_000695525.1 Brassica oleracea var. oleracea
CTGCCTTTCTACACACATCTGCCCTTAAGGCTGTTCATGCCATTGAGAGTGGAGTCCGGCCTTCTCCCTTCCCTCCTGACCATTTGAGTGTGTTCCCAGGGCACAGAGGAAGCCTAGGACATGATCATCCATGATCAATCACCATCAAAGGGTCGTTCTCAACTCCCCTTGTGATTGCCCACAAAACTGCTTCTTTGCTGCCTTCACACCACTCTTGATCTTGGATGGATCAATCCGACTCTCTCTCTCTTTTTCTCTGGTTTTCTTTGTATTTCAGGGTGTAGAAGGAAGCCCTGGTGTGCCTGCAAAGGCACGGAC
>NW_013629558.1:0-477 GCF_000695525.1 Brassica oleracea var. oleracea
TAGGAAGTTGTGAGTCGCCCCACTGTCTATCAACACCAACACTCTTGTTTTCCCAATCTTTCCCTCGATCTTTGTTGTTGTTGGAGAAGACCATCCCATGTAGGAGAACAATGATAATTCACAAATCTCAGTCGTGGTGCCAGCTAACTCCTCACAAGAATCATGAAACTCCTCTTCAATTAACTCTACTTCGCTTCACTGTACTACGACCATTACCTGTAAGTGTTTGCTTTTACAGGTAGTCGCGTGTGCTCTCGACCATTTCTCGTCACATGAGAAACAAAGGCCATTCTTCTTCTTGTGTTCATACTCTGCATCAGACAATCTAACACGGCCTTGCTTTTGATTTGATGATGGAGCTGATTGTCGAGATGCTTGCTCGTACGGCTTAGGTTTTGTGGCACTGTTTTGAGCTGATGATGGTAATGATCTGAAGCTGTAGCTTGTTGACTGTTTGTTCCCCCGACTCTCCTGACT
>NW_013629559.1:0-477 GCF_000695525.1 Brassica oleracea var. oleracea
GCATTTGCCTCGATCATACTGATCCTTGCATAGTATAGACCAGTAGATATTGTGGGCATAGTCTCTAGGATCTTTTTATTGCCTTTGGTGATCGAAGTTATGTTAAGGAACTCTTTGTTTCCTTCTTCCCATGTTTCAAGATGGAAACCATTCAATCTTATATCCTTGAAACTCAATAAGCTTCTTCTAGAGCTTGGGGAATACAAGGCGGTTTTGATCTCTAGGTGAGTGCCCTTGGGCATGCCCTTCGGCATCAACACATAGGCTTGGCCGTGACCTTCAATCAGGCTAGCCTCACCCGCAATGGTATGTACCTTTGCATTTTGCATTTTGAGATTAATGAAGTACCTTTTGTCTCTAAGTATTGTATGACTTGTGCCACTATCCACCACAAGTATACTCATCTCATCATTCATTTTATAAATAAAAATTTCTAAACTTTAGAGACTTCATAAGATCTTTAAAACTCTTATTATT
>NW_013629560.1:0-477 GCF_000695525.1 Brassica oleracea var. oleracea
ATGATGGCGTATAATTAATATCGCACTGTATCTATCTTTCTCACTTGAATTATTGGCCTCGGTGATACATTCACCGAGTCCCTTGGATTTTAAGATGATCCTAGCATCAAGTGCTCATTGCAAGTAATTATCTCCAGAGAGACTTAGGGCATCAAAATCCAAGTTGTTGATTTTCGACATCTGAAATCATATGTTTCATAATTTAGATTTAAAAGTGTTCAAGCGAATGCAATCAATATGCTCAAGCAATCCGGATTCTAGGTATGATGCAAATAGGTCATTCGTATATGATGCATACATGTTCAATCTTAGCATTCGGATTCTATATGCAATCAATTTGTACTATTATGCATGCATGATGCAAACAAGCCGCACGGCTACAATCTTAGCAAACGGTTTCAATGCAATCAATACAATGGTTATTCGCATGCAATCTTAGCAAACGGTTTTCTAAGAGTTCAATGTGTAATTGCAATC
>NW_013629561.1:0-477 GCF_000695525.1 Brassica oleracea var. oleracea
CAACAACCGGTGATTTGTTTAAGGCCAGATACGCAGACTCACAGTTTAATGAGTCCACATATCCTACATTAGGGGGAGATAACGGCCGGTTGAGCAAAGAAATCGAATGGTCTCGACCATCAATATCTTGGCAAGATCCTCGGACTAAAGAATGTGATATGGAAGTCCAAAAGATTATACATCTTCAAAAGCTAGCTAATCAACTGCCAGATTCATTTGCTGACCCAAATAGAGTGACAAAATCATATATCACGGCTTGTAATGCACCAATACGAATAGATGTCCAGAAGGGACAAGGTCAAGTGGCTACAGAGTCTAAACAACGTCTCAAACGTGGTAGACCTATTGGTTCCAAATATAAACAGCCTCGGAAGTCCAAGAGAGGTGCTGGATCCGAGAGCATCAAGGAAACCGTCCAGAACATTGATGGACCGGCCGAGTCGACCCAGACGGTCGAGCCAAGTGAGCCGGCCATGC
>NW_013629562.1:0-477 GCF_000695525.1 Brassica oleracea var. oleracea
ATGGCGAGCTGGACCACTCCTCGAGCTTCTCTCTCGAGTCTCCATCGTGCAGATTTTTGTTTCGTTTTGATTTTACGATAAAAACCGCAAAGACTTGTTTTTTCGTATAAGATCGAATCGATCGTCTAAAACGGCAACGGGCGACTTAAACGCCAAAGTTGCCTAAACTATACGAGAAATTTGAACTCTCTAAACGCAATCCGGTTTTATAAACTTCTGCCACGTTGAGTCGAAAACATCTAATCATAAACATCAGATGGATTTTTCAACGATATACAAAGCACACCTAGTAAGTTAAGTAAAACCAGCAGTACGAAGAAACAAGAACATAAACTCGGATGTTGAAATCCCTTTTTCACTCCGAGACTCTCGTTGGTATTTCGTCAAAATCGATTCGTACGAGAATATGTCAGAAGACACGAGAATAACAAAGAAGAGGCAGCCCCAAATCATCGATGAGACTAAGGTATGTCTGAT
>NW_013629563.1:0-477 GCF_000695525.1 Brassica oleracea var. oleracea
TTGTACGGCGTAAGAATGACTGGCCACAAAGAATATTGTCTACCAGGGATTAATATGGTCAAAAATAGAAATTCTTGTTTCATAAAACCTTTTTGCATCCAAATTAGGTTCTTCTACATTTTCAATTCCATCAGCTATTGTTGTAGTTGTTTCTAAAAATGCATCACTAATCATATCTTGAACCCTATCATGATCTACCATCTGCTCCTGATCTTGATGATTATTATATTCATTATGCAAATGATTCGGTTCTTCACTATGATGAGCATCCGCAAAATTATTATTACTACTACTAGCTTCATTTCCCCCATAACCCTCTCCATGTTGATACCAAATGTAGTATTGTGGTGTAAATCCTCTGTTTACTAAATGCTTCCATACAGTTTCACTACGTGCAAATTTTGAATTCTTGCATTTCCAACAGGAGCAAAACATCTTACCGCTTTCCTGCGTGATCGGTGTACAGCCCACCTGGTG
>NW_013629564.1:0-477 GCF_000695525.1 Brassica oleracea var. oleracea
GGCTATTTTCTATTCAGTCGGTTCCAAAGAAGAAGAGACGTTTGGTCAGTTTGGGTCGTAGCACCCGGTCGGTTCCTCCTTCTTCTGCACCACCGCCCTTTGTTGATCCAGAAGTACTTACGGCTCAGTTGAAGGACAAGGATGATCGCATATCTTTGTTGGAGACCCAGATGGCGGCTCAACAGGCGGGCTATGAGGCACATAGGAGGTTGAATCAGCAAATGATGGAGATGATGCAGAGGATGTACCCGAACGAGGTGTTCCCGGACGTGCCAGACCCGTAGTTTTTTTTTCTAAAACGCGGAATGTTTTATTTTTATTTGTACAACTTTGAATATTAACTAATATGATTTCAATTTTAATTTCAATTTTATATTTCGAATTTAAATTTCAAAATTTTTACTTTTTTAAAACAATAAATATTTTTTAAATTCCGAGGAAATTAATTATATTTTTTACTCGATCAATCGATGCGTT
>NW_013629565.1:0-477 GCF_000695525.1 Brassica oleracea var. oleracea
CTCGGATTTTGGCCAACCGCGTACGGTAACACACGGGAGACCAGCTTACGTCTGATATCCTCGAGAGGATGGGGGGACGATGATTTGTGACACCCAGGCAGACGTGCCCTCGGCCAGAAGGCTTGGGGCGCAACTTGCGTTCAAAGACTCGATGGTTCACGGGATTCTGCAATTCACACCAAGTATCGCATTTTGCTACGTTTTTCATCGATGCTAGAGCCGAGATATCCGTTGCCGAGAATCGTTTTAGACTTTACATTGCAGCACTGCTTCCGAACAAACACCGTCTCCGGGTTGGCGAAAGCAGGCTGTTTAGTTGAATGTTCCTTGACACTTTCGGAATCTATGCGTATAATCCAACCTAAACTGAGCCGGGGACAAACGCATAACCACGGAATTGGTAGGCAAGAAATCAGCTACGAAACCAGCGCACCGAGAGTGATGTTTCAACGTTCTCAGGTCGTTCTGTTTCCAGGT
>NW_013629566.1:0-477 GCF_000695525.1 Brassica oleracea var. oleracea
TAAACCAAGACCAGCTACCAGTTTTTGAACCTCGTAGTATGAACCAGAGGCTATGTTATCCTCAGGTAGAATACCTTTTACAAAATCAGCAATCGCATCCACACAGTCTTCAGCCAAATTATAATCTGTTTTAATGCCCATCAGTCTTGTTGCAGATGATAAAGCTGAATGACCATCTCTGCAACCTTCGTACAAGGGTTGCTTTCCAGCATCCAACATATCATAAAATCTCATAGCTTCTACATTGGGTAAATCTTCCACTACAAGAAAACATGCCTATTGCAACAGAAATTTGCAACAGAAATATTCCCTCGCAAAATTGCAACGGAACTACGAGTGAATAGCAACGAGAAACAATACCCTCGCAAAACGCTTGCAAATTTTCAACGAAATAAGTTCCTCGCAAATTTGCGACCAGTTTGCGAGGGAGATATGACAAACCGACGCAAAGCCGACGCAAATTTGCGATGAAAAGTC
>NW_013629567.1:0-477 GCF_000695525.1 Brassica oleracea var. oleracea
GTAAAAGATATTACTTTTTCATTTTTTTTGCTACAAAGAAAATTTTATATTACAGCTTTTTGTTGTTTTGTAGTTTTGTAAAACGATAGTACAACGGTTGTTTTGGCAAATTCGCAACATTAAATCACTATATGCTTTTCTCTAAACAAAATAAATAAATAAATAGCAAAAAAATATTTACTCAAATATTTTTCTTTCTGTAAAATCAATGCAAACTAGTTTACTTAGAAAAAAACACACCATGTTTCTAAATTTGAATCATCGTCTTGTCGGACCTAAAGGATCATTCATCACTAAAATTAGCAAGTTCTTACAAATCATTATTCCAAAAGGAGCGAAGCTCGACCTATTGCATTCCTGCTATAGTGCTATTGGTTAATTATATTATAAAATCATTTGCAAGTTTTTCGTAAATAAAGGGCACAAGAGCTGCCAATGGGCACGTTTTCTTCATTATTACAATAAAATTGAAAAAAA
>NW_013629568.1:0-477 GCF_000695525.1 Brassica oleracea var. oleracea
TAATAGTTTCATCTCACTAGAACCATTGATAAGTATGAAGACTAATAACAAAAAATTATATCTTGATAAAACAGGTAAGTTTACAAAATTATTTCATCTCACTAGAACCATTTACAATTATGAAGACTAATAGTTTCATCTCACTAGAACCAATTATAAGTACGAAGACTAATAAAAAAATTATATCTTGATATCCGCCTGTAACCGGAAATCGCATTTTCCCGCACAAAACCAGAAAATCACAATTTTCGTCAAAAATGAAAAAATCGCATTTTCCACAAAAATTGAAAAACTATTTTAGATATATTTATTTGAATATTATAATCAGTTTATTATTAATATACTTTTTAGTTTGAAACTTTAAATTTTTTAAGTACATGTTTATCAAACTTTTGGTTTATTGGAAGTTATTATTGTAGTAAATTTTAATACAAATCTAAATAAAAATTTATAAATTTATATGAAATAATAATTTAT
>NW_013629569.1:0-477 GCF_000695525.1 Brassica oleracea var. oleracea
TCTCTTTAAGGTTATCACGACCGAATATCCATTAAGCTAAATGCTTAACATAAATTAAGAGTAAAGGTCCTAATCCGACTCAACGATGACAGCACACAACTCATCTGAGATTCACAATCACTATGATTAAATGAAACGAGGTTAAGTTCAAAAACTTAAAACAGAAATAATAGCCACGATTTAAACATAAGAAAGGGTTTAAAAGCCTCCCCAGGCTATTGAAATCCAGCAAGTGTTAAGGTTTAAAGGCCTCCTCAGGCACTAAGTCATAATGCATAACGAAACAAAGCCCTTAGGCCGAAGTCTTAAAAACACAAAACATAAAGCTAAAAGAGCCGTAGCTCTCAATCTTCCTTCTCTTCCTGAATCGGATCACCAGCACCGGCAGGAACTCCCTCATCGACCACATTGCCATCACCTCCTATAGCTTCCTCGACTGGAGCTAAGTCAGGAGCCATCAAACCCAAATTAGAGCCA
>NW_013629570.1:0-477 GCF_000695525.1 Brassica oleracea var. oleracea
TGTGTGCTGCCATAGTGGGATTGTAGTAATCGTTTTCCCAATCTTCTAGACTACTGTCGACCGATTCTTCTGCTATGCCGTCGGTCGATTTTTGCTGGGCACTGTCGATCGATTTTGCAGTGTGAGTTTCGATCGACGCCGAGTATTCTCTCTCGTACTCAGCTCCATAGTGGCATGCTGCAATGATTCCTGGATCATTGATTCTTCTGGAGGTCGTCTGTGGCTTCTTGACTGGAATAGGGTTGTAGTGGAAATGAGGATCTATGAGCGTTAGGCACAACCGGTAGGTTTGGAAGTTGCACACTTCTCCCACTGTTGACAAGAAGGTTATCCCAAGTAATAGATAAGAGTTCCAGTTCAGCTTGATGTCCAAGACATGGAAATCTATTGGAACTAGAGCTTTACCAATTTACACCTCTAGGTCTGTCATAATTCCTCCTAAGTTTCTTTGAAAACAATCCACAAAAGTGAACAATT
>NW_013629571.1:0-477 GCF_000695525.1 Brassica oleracea var. oleracea
CCTTTTATTGGAATTTTATCTCCATTTGCTATCATCACATTTCCTAATGCTGGTTCTATGTTTTTAATCAATTTTAAATCACTTATCATGTGATGTGAAGCACCAGAGTCTATAACTAAAGGCTTAGCTGATTTAAAACTACTTATAGAACTATCATCAGTGTGAGAAGCATTGAGAGAGATACCAATAGTTTTAGATATACCAGATTCTTTTAAGGCTTTGATGAGAGCATTCAAGTCAGACTTCTTGATAGTCTCATCCAGATTGGCCCTTGGTGTAGCATATCCTGAAGTAGAGGCCATAGTACTTCCCACGCCAAGGTTGCTTGTTCCCAAAGTTGTTGGTTCTGTTCTTTCAGCCGAGAAGTTGGCTCTTGCATCTTGGTACTGAGGACGAGGCTCTCTAAACTTGTTTGGCTTTAGATGCGGAGTGAAGTATCCAGCACTTGTCTTTCATGTGGCCCTTCTTCTTGCAATG
>NW_013629572.1:0-277 GCF_000695525.1 Brassica oleracea var. oleracea
AGCTCAGTTTCAGTAAGCTCACTACTCACAATGACAGGATAAGTTTCCTTAGGACCAAGGAATGCATACCTTACACCTAAGCTCCACTTTAGGTGCCTTAAGCTCACTCCAGTCATTCTGCTGGGTGTCATCTTGCTGAGTGGCTGAGACTTCTTGGTGAACCATCTGCGGAAGCTCCTCGTACTGATCCTTACTGACAAACCCCTGGTGTGAATCCAGCATCATCCCGTAGGCAGTACTCTCCAGGTTCTCAATCACCACAGCCTCTCTCTCTACA
>NW_013629572.1:287-477 GCF_000695525.1 Brassica oleracea var. oleracea
CATGCTGTAGAGGGTCCTCTAGTGACAACTCTTCAAGGAGTTCATCAGCAAGGGCGTCCATCTCTTCAATGTAGAACACTTGCCCTTGAACTGTTGGCTTCCTCATTACCTCCTTGATGTCAAAATGGAGAATGTGCCCTTTGCCCAGATGGAGATCAATCTTGCCTTCTTTCACATTAACAATAGCTCC
>NW_013629573.1:0-477 GCF_000695525.1 Brassica oleracea var. oleracea
CTCTGTTGATTCCCTGCTTCTCGGCACACTGGATTATCTGCCAATCTGTAAAAATACTACACACATCATAAGTAGTTGACTGGAAAAAAATAAAAATATTTGTGAAGTGATACATACATTACTTGGATGCCTTTATTAGCTTCTGGTTTATAATTAGTTATTTCATTGTTTTGTAAATCCACAAGCTCTAATTGTTTGCTATAGTTGGTACCAAAATCCAATGTTGCATTTAACTGATTGCGCTTTAATACACTGCAAAGTCAATTTAAAAAAACAACCCAGTTAATACAAGTGTGAGTTGGCTTCTCAAATGAAAGTTTCATGTTTAGCTTTACTCACACAGTCTGCAATAGAGTAGGGGCAAAGAGCAAGATTGGTATTGGACCTTCGAGTTGGATCCCTTCCATCCTTCTACCAAGTAGAAGACCATTTTTTTCTTTGTAAGCATACACCAGAATATATATATATATATATATA
>NW_013629574.1:0-477 GCF_000695525.1 Brassica oleracea var. oleracea
CGTCGGAATATTCCGAGGAAATTCCGAGGAAAAAGACTCTATAATCACATCCCTAAATCGACAAGATCTATTCCGAGGAAATTCCGAGGAAAACCTATCTTCCCTCGGAATTTCCTCGGTATTTCTATTAAAAAAAAAATATGTCGATGCTAGTCTGTTTCCGAGTCATCATCACCAGATGAATCTGAATCTGGATCTTGGTGAAACTCTCCAATCACTGGTTCATCCTCTACGTGAACGACGACTTCCTCTCCGAAGTCGGTCTCCGAAGTCGGTTAAATCGACTACAAGGCCAACTCCAGCTAAATCTTCTGCTGCACTTAAGTTGCCGGATGTTCTTGGTTGTAGTAGGTCGTCCAGCTCAGAACTTCCCTGAACTCGGCCTCTCGGGTTGAGTCTTGTAACCGTAACCCATGGATCATCTTTGTTTTTTACCCGGGGGTACTTGATATAACAAACCTGTAACATTTAAAAAAT
>NW_013629575.1:0-477 GCF_000695525.1 Brassica oleracea var. oleracea
ATTAAAATGATTGTTGTCTTGTAGAAAATTTTAAGTGATGAAAGATACTATATTCATTTTACTTAACGTTTGATGTTTGCTTCTTTTTGTAACTTGTTTTTGTTCTTTTATTTGTTGTCAAATATATTTTATGACATTATACTATTTTTGTTATTATTTTTCTTTCTTTTTATGTTTTTTATAATGAGAATACATTTTTATGTCATTTTCTAACTAAAATTCTTTATTTTTTATTATTCTTTTTAGAGATTATAAAGTTGTATTAGCATGACACGAATTTCATGATTGAAATGGTATATATTTTCTTAAGGTTTGCTCACTTTTTTTATATATAGTAAGTAAATTCAAGTTTGTATTGTTGTTGTTAGGTTTAATACTCCAAACATTGATTATTTTATATTTTGTATATAGTGAATGTACTTGTGTTTTAATAAAATATTATTATTCAGTTTCGTATATAATCGGTGGCTTTTTTAC
>NW_013629576.1:0-477 GCF_000695525.1 Brassica oleracea var. oleracea
CTTAGAGCTTCCCATTTTTTCTTGGATTCGTGCAACAATGGCTCACAAAAATCTAGAATTCAGAAATGACCAGAGATTATGAGGATCATTAACATATCCAAACTCGTCTCTTAGGTCCTCACAGAGATGGTGTCGCATAATCATTATGGCTCTGTGTCTTTCACACGCAAGGGTGTCATTGCCATACTTGATGCACTTCCCACGTCCTCTAGACTTCAAGACGGCTGAAGTGTTTATAGACCAATCAAGATAATTATCTCCAGAGAGATCAAGGGCTTTGTAATCTGAGGGTATGAAACTCGACATCTGAAAACTTTATTCAAAACAGGTCTTAATCAAGTAATCTTTTTGAAATTTTTCATGCTTCATATCAATGCCACACGGATCAAAAGAAAAAAAATTTCTAAATGATGCATTTTCTTAAAACCATCGGTTTAAGGTGTGGATCAATGTATTTTTCAGATTTAAGGTCCTCTT
>NW_013629577.1:0-477 GCF_000695525.1 Brassica oleracea var. oleracea
GCCTATGGTTCCCAATACCCGAAATTCTCGTCCGAGTGTTGGACCGTCAAAGTTGCGATAAGCCACTTGACTCCCCTTGCCATTCAGCATCTTATTGGGATCCTGATCCTAAGCCACGAGCATGGCCTTTCCCTTTCCGTCAATCATTATGAAGCACTTTTGAGGCTTCAACTTGTCACAGATACGGATAAGCATAGGTTGGTCCCTCGGAAATTTATGTCAGTGGTTAAGAAGTTCATTTCGAACTTCAACTCGTGGAAGAAGTTCTTTTTCTTCGTTCGTATAGACGCTGCGTCCGTCGAAGAGAGTTGCATTCCACTGTTCCGGAGGTTGCCGAATGATCGTCCCTTCATCAACCCTCTTGCTCCGTTCCCTGAGGAAATCATTACGGTGAGGGATTTAGGACTTCTTTTACGCCGAAGAGGGTTCCGAAGGCACTGAGATTGGTGCAACCCGGTCCTGCTTTGGCTGCGGACA
>NW_013629578.1:0-477 GCF_000695525.1 Brassica oleracea var. oleracea
CAAAAAGGCTCTGTCTTTGATCAGTTGTAGATTCTCCAGACTGAGTTCATTGAACTTATCAAAGAGGGTTTGATATTCTGATTTAATGTCTGCATCACACTCCTTACGTCTTGTTTTGTTTCTGACTCTGAATCTGAACTTGAGATGATGTCTGGTTTGTCATCCTTACTGACTAATGCTACAAAGTTCATGAGCCATTCCTCGTTGTCCTCGTCACTCTCAGACTCGGTGTCGCTGAAGCAGATAAGAAACTTGTCCTTCTTGAGGTTGTTAGGAAACTCACTTCGGGTGTGACCATAACCTTTGCATTCAATGCATTTTAGCTCCTTTCGCTTTGTCAGAGGACATTCATTCCGAAAGTGTATGTAGCCTTCACATTCGTGACATTGCAGGTCCTTCCTGTGATTTCCTAGTCCTGAGTCATTTCTTTCATTCTGATTTGAAGATCAATCACTGTCTCTGTTCTGGAATCTGTTG
>NW_013629579.1:0-477 GCF_000695525.1 Brassica oleracea var. oleracea
TTCATCGATCCGGTCAATGCAAAGAATCGAGCGTGGGAGCGAGGTTCTGCAGCGACGCCACAAGGTCGCTCCAGCTAGAGCGACGTGATCAGAGCGACTGGTCCAAGTCGCTCGCATTTTCGGTGTCCGGAGCTCGGGAGTCGCTCTCGGAGCGACGTCTCGCAGTGACCACGTGAGGTCGCTCGCGTTTTCTGTCGATCAGAGCGACGTCTCGCAGCGACCACGTGAGGTCGCTCGCGTTTTCTGTGACTGGAGCGACGTCTCGCAGCGACCACGTGAGGTCGCTCCCGAGCCGGTCCAGGTAAGTACCTCTTCGATTTTGTCCGGTTTAATTCGAGTTAACCAGCCCTAAACCTAACCAGACGACCCTAGACCTACCTATACCCACAACCTTCATCTTTTTCACTCTCCCTTCCTCTCACAAACACTTATACTCTCTCAAACAAACCCACACCACAAATCTCCTAACTTTCTCAA
>NW_013629580.1:0-139 GCF_000695525.1 Brassica oleracea var. oleracea
TTTAGAGTTTATGATTTATCCAAGGGTTCATGGTTTATCCAAGGGTTCAGGGTTTATCCAAGGGTTTAGGGTTTAGTAATTAGGGTTTAGGGTTTAGTGTTATTAAGATTTAGTTTTTAATGTATGATTTAGGGTTTAA
>NW_013629580.1:264-477 GCF_000695525.1 Brassica oleracea var. oleracea
GTTTTATTTTAAAAATATAATCTTATTTGGAAATTCAATTTTGTTTCTTTTTTTAAAAGATATCAAATATCAAATACTCAAACACTATTAGTTGGTGAATCTAGATGTTCACCCTAGAGGCTGAACCCAAAAATTTTTCCATTCTTAACAAAAGTAGATTTTAGCGGTTACTCAACGGCCAACACCTACATTTAGTTGGATAATATGTCATTG
>NW_013629581.1:0-477 GCF_000695525.1 Brassica oleracea var. oleracea
TCAACAAAAATATTTTTTTTACTAATCTATCATGTATTTATTTTTTTACATTAACAATATCTATTTAATGATGTAAAAACATTTTTTAAATTTCAAATTTGTATAAGTCGTCTTTTAGTTTTTTAAATCATATATAAACCAGATAAAAAATCATTTAGTAAAAAAATTGAACAAAGTTTTAATTGTATGACTTCACATATTCAACAAAATCTGCGAATGAATTTAGAATTTGAATGAAGCTCCACAATCCCAATTACAATTAATCTGCTTCGACTCCCATTGATGGTTTATTGTGGTTGAATTCGTGGTATTTCATTACCGTAATATTTTTTTTAACCTCACCCCGCGCAAGGCGCGGGTCTTATCCTAGTCTATACTATTAAAACAGCATGAGCTATTGATAAAGGTTATGTCCAACAATTTATTTTCATTTATTTAAGGAGCCTCTAATTAAGTAATTTGCTTAGTGGACACATA
>NW_013629582.1:0-477 GCF_000695525.1 Brassica oleracea var. oleracea
TCGTAACCAAATCAACTATAAAATTTAAATTTTATCTGATGATACTTATTTATTGAAAATATTTTTCTGATTGTTGAATTTCAATAACCACCTAATGTTGTTGTGTTTAACATGAATATGTCATATAGCAGAAAAGAGGAAAATGTCAATATAAAATATTCACTAAAACAATTTATTTTATTTGAACGTAAAAGTATTTATTTAATGAATCATGCATTCTTGAGTTTATGTGGCCTTATACATAAAATATTGGAATTTCTGGAAAAATAAAAATTCAAATTTAGTTGTAAAATATGATGGTTAAAGTTTTAAAAAAACTGATTTCTGATTTGAAAATCCATGTCCTTTTTTTACAGATAACAAAAATAATCCACAACGCTGGCCATCCACATGTTTTTGTATCCTCTGACATCATAGATGCAAATTTAAGAAAAATTATTTACTAAATTTTATATACGATTTGGATGGCCATGAGAA
>NW_013629583.1:0-477 GCF_000695525.1 Brassica oleracea var. oleracea
GCCAATGTATGACTAGGAACTACAATAGGTCTAAGATGGCTAAGGACCTGAAGACTAGGTTCACCCAGAAGACACATAAAGAGTTAGACATGGTTGAGAAGAAGTCAAAAGAGTGTAGTCTGCGTTGGGCAATTGGGCCAGAGACTGAGGTGGAGGATAAAGACCAGTCATATGTGGTGAATTTGGAGAATGAGACTTGTGCATGTCGAAGCTGGCAAATGAATGGTATTCCTTGCATCCATGCTGCTAAGGTCATCCTTGGTGTGAGAAGAAAACTTTCTGAATTTGTTGCTCTTTGCTACACAACCTCTAAGTGGCGTGAAACCTACAGTTTTGGGATCAGACCTGTAAATGGGATGATAGAGTGGCGTCGGACCAATAGATTAGGCGTGATTCCACCACCAAATCGAAATGGCAAGCCTGGTAGGCCAAAAACCATGATCGAAAGAAGGGAACCAATGAGACAGTGTCTACTAC
>NW_013629584.1:0-477 GCF_000695525.1 Brassica oleracea var. oleracea
AAAATTCTGAACAAACTCTTTCTCTTGTTTCGTTTCTGATAAAAAAAAGAAAATCAGGTTTATGCTTATGCCTTATTTACCGTAAATAATTTATTGTCCATTTGCTACCTATTCCTCTACAGTTCCAACTTAGTACTCTCATTAAAAAACGAATTTTATATGCTTCTAAAAGCCAAATTGATGGGAATAATGAGGCCCAAAATTCTCGATCCAAACCTTATCCTTATGTAGAACCTTGTCATACAATAATTCCATACCAATTTTCCAAACTGTGTCATGAACAAATTCATGTATTTGCCAATCCAATATCTCCATCGTTCCTAGATAAACAAAATCTAATATACCATTCCCTTTATTGTGCCATACTAAAAGATAATTTTCAGCTTTTATAAATCTCATATATCCATTATTAGAACCGTTGTAACCCCAGCGCCCAATCCTATTATAGCTCGAATACATATATTCCAGTACACAACC
>NW_013629585.1:0-477 GCF_000695525.1 Brassica oleracea var. oleracea
GCTCTCATTGGTGGGCGCTCTCTCAGCTCTCACGCCTCCAAGTTCTCACCCACCAACTGGTGAGCGGGCGGCCTCTGCCCATTTCCCATCTATGCTACATACAAGTGCCCTTCACACCTGCCAACTGGACAGCCCACGGTGTTCGCAGACACAAGAGTCTGCCTTCCCATATATATGGCGGGATGGCTCTCTCGCCAAGTCACGCTGGCCAACTGGCGAACGGACGGCGCGCGCCGACTCGGACCCTGAGGCCCGTCATCCGGCTCCCCCCTCCAAGCGCCCGGCTTTGCCGGATCAAGTGATGGGAGGTGTAAAACCAACAAATCTAGCCAAGGTCGGGCTGACGCTCAGCGACTCGTAGCAACAAGGCTACTTGACCGCTTACACGACCCGCTTGGTCACTTCAGTCGTCTGCAGAGGATCTATCCCCGCGCGAGGTGACATTACAATCCGCCAGCCAGCTCCCGAGGGTTTCTC
>NW_013629586.1:0-477 GCF_000695525.1 Brassica oleracea var. oleracea
GTCGTGGCGGATTCTTGCTTTTCCTACACATTTTCGTACTACTGCTGCAGAGAAACTTGGATTTCATCTTTCGGATCAGGAGCTGGTGTTTTTTTATGAAGATGAACCTATTGAGTGTATTCTCAACAAAAAGACTGTCAACCAATCCATGTTTTTGGCCTGGTTCATAGCAAACAAAAAAATACCCAAAGGTAAGAGAGTTGACATTTGTAACTATTTCCAACAAAATTTGTTTGGAAATCAGGTACGAGAGAATGGGTACCACGGAGACGAGGCTTTGCGATAGGGAGGATTGCGCATATTCATCCAAAATATGTTGTCTACAAACAAGTTTTTCAGAATATTCTGTAGTCACGGTACGTAATTTTAATCTACTTTTTTCAAATACAAATTTTAAAATATATAAACTGTTACAATTATTTATTATTTGTATTTGCCAGATGGGTTGTGATGAGTTAGGAGACCGATGACGGTATG
>NW_013629587.1:0-477 GCF_000695525.1 Brassica oleracea var. oleracea
TCAAAATATTTTTTACAAATTTTTTAAATTATTTCTAAGTAGAACTAATCCAGACGACTTACGGGGGTTAGAAACGTGAAAAAATTCAGTTTTTTTGTTTGTTCACAAAGGGTTGGTTGTAATTTCAATAGCCTTTGAGGTTACTTTTGCATTTGATTCAAGTTTGAGTTTACTTTTGTGTTTGAAATCAAGTTGTGAGTCATATTTGGCAATTTTCCCTTGAATGTTTGCTGAGCTAACTTCTTCTAATGAATTTGATCCGTAAAGAATTTCTAATTAATAATCTATCTTTATAGTTAGCCGAGAATCTTGAATTATATTCTTCTCTCTTAACACTGATCGTATATATTCGGAAATTTGATAATTCATATTCTCTGGATTTTGCAACCTTAATAAATTAGATGATAATCCACGCCCTGCGTGGGGTGAATTGATGGGTGATGCTTGTATGATTGGATGTGTAGTCTCATGTGTTGT
>NW_013629588.1:0-477 GCF_000695525.1 Brassica oleracea var. oleracea
GTACTTTTATTTTTTCATGATTTATATATATTTTTTAAACTAATTATCAATTTAGTTTTTTTTGCAGCAAAAATATCATTGGTCCATGGGGGTCACTGAGAGGGTGAGGAAACAGTTTTACGCGAAGGCGAAAGTTTGCTTGTTGGACACGGTCTCCAACTAGAAGGGTGACTGGATCGTGAAGGGATATAAGCGTGGCGAACCGCTGAGCTCACCAGAGATGTGTGGGATGGCCTCGTCCGTTATTGGCGGGATCCTGAGTCCATCAGAATCGCCCAGTCTTGCTCTGCCTCCCGTAACACGGTAGATGAGCACGGCCACGGGCCGATGCTTCACTCTACGGGCCAAAAACCCCACGCCGGTGTCCGTTTGGAAATGGTAATTAAATATTTTATTTAATTAAATTTTTAATATATATATACATATATATATATACATATGTATATTCTAACTTTCTTAAATGTTTTTAGGCCAAAG
>NW_013629589.1:0-477 GCF_000695525.1 Brassica oleracea var. oleracea
ATCATCATGAATGTGTTGTAGAATTGAGTAGAATGTCTCTACTGCTTACATCATGGTTGATAAGCTGTTTTACATACATAAGCATGTCTCATACTGTATAAGTTCAATCCTATTGTTTTTTGATGCTATTGCCTATGTTTAATCTATCATTGATTGTCTTGCATCAATTAGAAACTGTCTAAGTTGCTTGCATCATTGGTATTGATTGGAACTGTTGTGCATAGCTTTAATATTGCTCTCGGATTGAACCTGATGCATTCATATAGCTAATGCTTTAAGATTGTTGCATTCATGTAGTTAATGATTTAAGATTGTGCATTCATGTATTGATGCATTTAAAAAATGAGCCTAAATTGTCAATGTATTGTTTAAAGCTTGCATTGTCATTTTAGAGATTAAAAACTGCTTGTTCTTGCCTTGATTAATTGGATTGTTTCAAGGTTTATATATTGTTGTAGCATTGGTGATCAAACAGGA
>NW_013629590.1:0-477 GCF_000695525.1 Brassica oleracea var. oleracea
CCCGAAATGGAATACTGGGATCACATCATTTGGAAGTGGGATAGCTTTTTCATGCTAAGTCCTATTAAAGTTATTGAACTTCCTAGTGATTCTCCACTACTTTATGTGTCCAAATACAGCTTCTTACATCGCGGTGCTTCCTAATTTGATTAGAATGATGAAGAAGTTGTCATATTCCCAAACAGGAAAACTGGAATCACTTGATTTGAAAGTGGGATAGCTTCTTCATCCTAACTCCTATGAGATTTATTCAACTTCGTAGTGATTCTCCACTACTTTATGAGTCCAAATACAGCTTTTTACATTGCGGTCCATACTGGTTTGATTAGAATGGCGAAGATGTTGTCATATTCCCGAAATGGAAAACTTGGATCACCTGATTTGGAAGTGGGATAGCTTCTTCATACTAACTCCTATCAGATTTATACAGCTTCCTAGTGATTCTGCACTACTTTATGTGTCCAAATATAGCTTCTT
>NW_013629591.1:0-477 GCF_000695525.1 Brassica oleracea var. oleracea
TACTCGCATATATTTTAATTTAAATATTATTTTACAGTCACTTTCGGTTAAGAATTTCAGATATTTCGGATTACTTTGGATATTTCGGATAAAACTATCTAGATAGTTTCAGATAATTTCGGGTAGTTCGGATACATTATAATAATTTAGTTATTCTCAACTATTTTCGGATGCTTTTAACAGATCTTTAAATTAAAAATATATATGTAGTTATATTATATGTATATATAATTAATATTTTTATATATTCGGGTACCCATTCGGTTCTCGGTTCGGTTTGGTTATTTCGAATATAGAAATATAGGAATCGTTCAGTTATTTGAGGGTTTTGGTCCGATTCCGGTTCGGTTCCAATTTGATTTTTCAGTTCCGTTTTTTTTTGCCCAGGCCTATACAAAACCCATTCAGATACTGTTTTACATTTTGGACGTGGTACGAGTCAATTTTTCGGTTCGGGTTCGGTTTAAAATTCAGGTT
>NW_013629592.1:0-477 GCF_000695525.1 Brassica oleracea var. oleracea
TTTTAATAAATAAAAAATAGTTTAATAATTACAAAAAATAGTTTTATTAATATTAAATTTTTTAATAAATATAGAAATTTATATAATATATATATACATATATATATTTTTTTTAAATACCAAATAATAGTTTTTAATCACAAAAAAAGTTTTATAGATATTAAAAATGTTTAATAAATATATAAAAATAGTTCTAATAAACAAAAATAGTTTTAATAAATAAAAAATAGTTTAATAATTACAAAAAATAGTTTTAATAATATATATATATGATTTGTGTAAGAGAAGGGGGAGATCGCCGGAGATATCGTCGGATTTCAGTGGGAAATCGCCGGAGGAGTCGCGCAGAGGAAGAAGAAAGAAATGGGGAAGAAGAAGCGGCTTGTGGTTATAAAACCTAGGGTCTGACGGATACTATCCGTCGGAATTTCGTCGGAATTCTAATTTCAATTTTCGCAAAATATTTGCCCGGTTAAA
>NW_013629593.1:0-476 GCF_000695525.1 Brassica oleracea var. oleracea
ATCCTCATCGACCAAGAGTACTGCCCCTGGAACCGATGCAACAAGAATGTGCGTACAAAAGAGTACTTTTCAAGAAAATCTAACCGATCATAGTCCATTGATCATCATTTTCAACGAAACGTTTTTGTTTTGTTTGTAGAAACCATCATCTATCAAGCTGGTGGACATAAAGTTCAAGAATATCAAAGGATCATCAGGGAACAAAGACGCAGTTAAGCTATTGTGCAGCAAGGGATTTCCGTGTAAGAACGTGGAGATCGGCGACATTGATATTACATATAATGGAAAAGACGGTCCAGCAACGTTCCAGTGCTCCAACGTATCTCCGAAGTTGGTGGGGAAACAGTGTCCTAAAGCATGTAGCAGCCCAGTGACGAAGCAACCAGGCCACTAGAAGCTCGGAGTGTATATAATATATACTCTAAAATGTACACCCTAGTGTATGTTATTTCCTTTGATGACTTTGTAAAAAAAAA
>NW_013629594.1:0-476 GCF_000695525.1 Brassica oleracea var. oleracea
CCTCAAGCTGGAGCATGGAGATTGCAAATGCCCAGCTTGCCCATGAATTCTTCAAACTCCCGACTACCAAGCGCCTTAGTAAATATATCTGCAAGCTAATGTTTTGTAGATACATGCCGGGTAACAATGGTTCTTTTGACGATCTCATCGCGCACGAAATGGCAATCTGTTTCCACATGTTTTGTTCGCTCATGGAAAACTGGATTTTGACTGATGTATATGGCAGCTTGATTATCACAGTAGAGAGGAACAGGTTTCGTGAGCTTGATGCCGAGTGCCTTGAGTAATCCTCTTAACCACAAGATTTCCTTCGATGTAAAAGCCATTGCTCGGTACTCTGCTTCGGCTGATGACAACGAGACTGTAGGTTGCTTCTTAGTCTTCCAAGAGATGGGTGAACCTCCAAGTTGAATGAACCAGCCCGTTAGAGATCTACGTGTAAGTGGGCATCCAGCCCAGTCTGCATCGCACCATGC
>NW_013629595.1:0-476 GCF_000695525.1 Brassica oleracea var. oleracea
TTTACCTTTATCCGCTCTCCTAAGTCTTCCAGACATCTTTTGTTGTGAGGTGTAAAGCACGAAGAAACTATTGTAGTAACAGGAACCCCTGTGTCAGTTAGTTCCTTAGAGAAGCCGCTTTGAAGGCTTTAAGTAGTTGCTGGTGGAGTCAATTTGTGAGCAATAACTTCTTGGTGGTTGAGATTTAAGTGACAGATCTTCTTCTAGTTTGTGATAGAAAAATATATAAGGAAACCCTTAAGCATATTTGTGAGCTCCTTGAAAGGCTTCTGTGTTCACGTCTCTGTTCTGAGGAAACCCTCGGTGTAGTGGAGATCTTCAGCGAAGTTGGGCCCTGAAGAGGAAACAGGTTCCGCTGCGGGGAAAGGCGTGGCTTTGGGTTGAAACGACCGGTTGGGAAACTCCAGCAGGCAAGTTAAGCGGCGTGAAGGCGGCTCCGGCGGTCCCTCCGACCATGGTCGGGGGAAGAACCCGAT
>NW_013629596.1:0-476 GCF_000695525.1 Brassica oleracea var. oleracea
TTTAAATTATTCTACATGATTTGTTGACCTTATATTCACATCGCAGATGTTGGGTGGGCAAATTCAATCTGTACAAGGTTCTGACCTTAAGGACGTTGAAGTGATGACTTGAGTTGTCGTCCGTTTTGTCATTGAACCGTAAGTCTACACAACCATTATTTTCTCATCTCTTATATACATGGCATACTTATCGTAATAACTTATTTCAATTGGCATAACAGGACGGTGGTGGTGTACCTGTCTTTATGTGACGAAGCTGCGGCAATGTGTAGGAGTCTCATCAGCCAGGTGATAGAAGCCAGTCTGTCATGGTGGTCACTACTGTGAATCCCAATATATTTGGAGGTGTGTTATATCTGTAAACTTAAATGGATATTGAGAACGGTTTTGTCAATATATTCCAGGAATTAAATTATGCTAGAATCCATAATCTACGAAACACTCTGCGTTCCGCAGGTAACCTGTACCTCAACTCC
>NW_013629597.1:0-476 GCF_000695525.1 Brassica oleracea var. oleracea
CAGGAACCTTTTTTATCGCTATCCTTCGCAGACCAGATAGACTCATTCTTCAGGACAGTGGTATGGATCCAGCGCACCCAGAGTGATGACTTGTTCGTGACGAGACGCCAAAGAAGCTTGAGCAATGTGACATTGTTCATATCTGTTAGTGATCGGAGGCCAAGTCCTCCTTCGTCCTTCGGACGACACACTTCCTCCCAAGCCACCTTAGCTTTCCGAGGATTAAGATCACTTCCAGACCATAAGAAGGCTGAGCAGATTTTATCTATTTCTCGTATACATGCCTTTGGAAGCCGAAAAGCAGAGAGCCAAAAGCTTGAGATGCTCCACAACACCGATCCAAGAAGCTCACGTCTACCAGCATAGGATAAGAAACGGTTCTTCCATGAGCTAATACGGTTCCGGATTGTTTCTAGGAGGGGTTGATAGTCGCTACTACTCATACTCTTAGTAGTGAGAGGTAGACCCAAATAGCG
>NW_013629598.1:0-476 GCF_000695525.1 Brassica oleracea var. oleracea
TTTTTTTCTCACATTGGACCTGTTTTATCAGTAGTCAATCGATTTTTTACATATATCATAGTAAATACAATAGGCAAGGATCAATAAGACTTCGCCTCAACAAACAAAAATAGTAAATACATGATAAGAGGAAAAGATCATACCCAATGACCTTCTCGAGATAAGCTTATATTTATCAATCATGTGATGTGTCTTGGTGAAGACAGTGTTCTGGTAGTAAGAGTTCTGATCAAAGAAAAGATCAACCGTGAATCTTTTTGGTTCTTTAACCTTATTCCATTTGATATCTTTGAGATATTTGCGAGCTCGTTTTTCTTGCTTATTATCTATAATCATGGGGAAAACATCAAGAAGGAGAATAACATTTTCATAAAAAACATATCCTAATAACAAACCTCGAAGCCGACAATCTCGTTGTTCTTCAGTGCAATAAGCCACAAAGAATAGCTCAAGTGTGAACTCTTTTGGTTCTTCAA
>NW_013629599.1:0-476 GCF_000695525.1 Brassica oleracea var. oleracea
GCATGAATATTGTTGATGCCTAACTTGAGAAGAAATGCATCGAACTCTTTGCGTCCAAGAGCTTTGGTCAAAATGTCCGCTAGCTGATCATGCGTCGACACAAATGTTGTTCTGATAACGCCTTTAGTTATCTCATCCCTTACGAACTGACAGATGATCCCCATATGCTTTGTTTGTTCATGTAGAACTGGATTGGCGCTAAGATGCAATGCTGATTTGTTATCACAGCAGATCGTCATTGGCTCCTTGTGATCAAACCCGAGCTCGCAGAGAAGTTCTTTGATCCAAATAAGCTCTTTAGTAATAGCTTTCATTGCACGAAACTCAGCTTCGGTAGAAGACAAAGACACAGCATCTTGTTTCTTTGTTTTCCAAGATACAGGAGATGTCCCAAACTGTATTATCCAACCAGTGAGCGAACGGCGAGAGAGAGAACATGCGCCCCAATCCGCATCGCACCAGCCAGTTATTGAAAG
>NW_013629600.1:0-476 GCF_000695525.1 Brassica oleracea var. oleracea
ATGTTCACATTCCTCCTGATCCAAAACAACCGGGGAAGAAGAAGATTACCAAAGCAGAAAAGAAAAGAAAGAAAGGAGTTAATGAATCACCGACAAAGAAGCAACCTAAGCACAAGAAACGTACAATGCATTGTGGAATTTGTGGAAAAGCTGACCACAACTCAAGGTTTCACAAAAAGAACCAGGTTTGTTCAATTCTTCATCGCCTATTTTGTGTAGCAAGACAAGGATTCACTAATCTTTCTCTCTTTTGTGTTTTGTCAGCCCTCTCAAGCTCATTCTCCAGCTCCTTCTCAAACAACTTCACCAACGAATTGTCAAGCTTGATGAGTGTTTGTTCTTTATATGTTGTCTAGACCTTATCTCGTTTTCTGTGGATGTTTGTGGGGTTGAACTTTTTAGGTAGAAAGTATCTAAATCTTATTTGAAAATCAATATCTTTTGCCCTTTTTTATGCGGAGATTACATGGCTCTTT
>NW_013629601.1:0-476 GCF_000695525.1 Brassica oleracea var. oleracea
AAAAAGTAAAATACAATTAAATATATAATTTATTTATTGTGATTTACAAAATAATTGAATTTGGTTTAGAAAGTAACATTATTTTACAAAATTAAAAAATTTAAAAAATAACTAAACCTAAAAAATTACACAGTTCACACCTAAACCTAATTTGATTGTTCTCCAACGAGCCGCCATGGGACTTTAGACGAAAAGCAAAGCAGTCTTCAGCAAAGTAATGTAGGGTTGTCGCAGAGGAGGAGCCATCTCCGGTTAGGTGTTGAGGAGAGGAGGTTTGGAGACGCAGATGAGGGGAGGAGAGGCGGCGCACAGAAGAAGACAGACGTCACGGGATATAATCTTCACGAAGGAGAGGAGGCGTCACGGTTAAGTAGATGAGATGCTCCTCCTCTGTCGTTGACGGAGACAGATCAGAAGATGGCGACGGCAGAGGTGGAGAGGTTGAGATCCGTGACGAGAAGACGTGGGCAAGCTTG
>NW_013629602.1:0-476 GCF_000695525.1 Brassica oleracea var. oleracea
ATGCTTTAAGGACGAAGGATGGCATCGACTCAAACTTCATGGCCATTAAGACAGATATGTCTAAGGCATATGATCGCGTAGAGTGGTGTTTTGTGGAGTGTCTACTAGAGAGGATGGGCTTTGATAGGAAGTGGGTAACATGGATCAGCGCCTGTATTAGCTCTGTCACATATTCGGTGCTCTTAAATGGTAGTCAACATGGGTTTATCAAACCGGAGAGAGGGCTCCGTCAAGGAGATCCACTATCTCCATTTCTCTTCATATTATGTGCGGAGGCTTTGGTGAGTACTCTGAATCAAGCTGAGTCCTTGGGAAAGTTGAATGGCATCCGTTTATCAAGAGAGGGTCCTGCAGTGCACCATCTGCTGTTCGCCGATGATAGTTTGCTGTTATGTAAAGCAACAGTGGAGGAAGGAGCAGAGTTAGTAAGGAGGCTGAAACTATATGGTGATGCGTCAGGCCAAGTGATAAACACC
>NW_013629603.1:0-476 GCF_000695525.1 Brassica oleracea var. oleracea
ATACCTTCGGTGACAATCAAACCAACATGTCTTCTTTCCATTTGTCAGCTGAAAGGCTTTTGTATCATCCATGCAAATTGGACATGATAATCTACCATGTGTCGTCCATCCAGACAACATTCCATATGCTGGAAAATCGCTAATCGTCCACATAAGCACTACCTTTAAATTAAAATTTTGATTTAATGATGCATCAAATGCCTCGACTCCATTATTCCATAAATCTTTCAACTCATCAATAAGAGGTCGAAGGAAAACATCAAGACTAGAGCGAGGATGATTTGGACCAGAATTCAAAATTGTAAGAAACAAGTACTCTTCATTCATACACATACCAGGAGGTAAGTTATATGGCGTCAGGATTACAGGCCATAATGAATGATTACGGGACATTCCAAATGGATTAAATCCATCTGTACATAAACCCAAGTAAACATTGCGGGGTTCATCAGCAAAATGACGATGTAGTTGTTGAA
>NW_013629604.1:0-476 GCF_000695525.1 Brassica oleracea var. oleracea
CTCTTAAGTTTTTTTATGAAAATTTATTTTTATTAGTATTGAAATGAAAATTTATGTCATTTTTTTTTACTTTATTTATATATATGAATAGTCACATCTTTCAATTTAAAGGTGATTATTTTGAAATGATACTTATATGAATAGTCACTGCTTTTCAATTTAAATAGTCACATCTTTTCAAATTTAAATGTAATTATTTTCAAATGATATAAATATGAATAGTCACAAATTTTCATTTAAATAATTACATATTTTAAATTCTAACTAATGCACAACTCTCGAAACAAATAACGAAAATACACAACTTTAACAAGAAATAAAATTCCTATAAACACAACTTTTCAACATTGTTTGGGTTTTTCATGTAAAACATTTAAGAGATGCAACTTTTATGTATAAAACTTAAGAGATTCAAATTTTCATATAAACCAATACACTGATTTTTAGAAATAAAACAATTGCAAATATTTATGAAA
>NW_013629605.1:0-476 GCF_000695525.1 Brassica oleracea var. oleracea
GAGATCACATCAGCAGTCATACTCACAAGCCCTGGCCACACGTCCACTTCACAGGACAGCCCTTTCTCGGAGACCAACTTGTCCCATTCGCCAACAACCTCGCTGCAGCTCTGGTGGAAAGCAGGTACCATGTTCTATACATATAAGCACAAGTGTCACAAAATTGTGTCAGCCTAATTGTTAGGAGATCTCGGAGATTACAAAATCGCCTAGAATATTTTTCCATGTAACTATTAGAAAATATAACTTATGATACCTAACACAAATGATACACAAACCAATCAAAACTCTTCATGGAGCTAATACTAATACCTTGATCTTCTCAAGGTGGAAAGCAGGGTTGATGATTCTTCGGTGTTTCGCCCATTTATCACAATCATAGCTAGCAAGTCCAGTGCCTATCAACCTGGCCAAAGGGAAGGTATGTGTCTTCTGGAAATCATAAACTTTGTTGAACACTTCCTTGATTTGCTCAG
>NW_013629606.1:0-476 GCF_000695525.1 Brassica oleracea var. oleracea
GCAAATGCAACAAAAATTACCTGCACTAAAACTGGAAGAAGATCCAAGTTTCTATTGGAAAGAAAAAAAGAGAAAGAAAGGATAGTTGTATCAAAGTAAAACTTCATAATACTCCCAAAATCTGTGAAATAACCAACTATATGATCGCTATTTTCTTTAAAAAAGGAGACAAGAAAGACTTCAAAACCTCTTTCAACATCATTATATGTTAGTGCATGACGCAACAATGCATTAAAACAATACTGTCATATTTTTTGAAATTTTTTCAAAATCTATGTGCTAACCCCTACAAAAGATTGAATTTTGGTAAATGTTTTATATACTAAAGCCTATAATCTTTAGTGTTGTTTAAAATTTTTAACCACATATTACATTTGTATTAATGTATGCTAAACTCTCTTTCATGATACATGCGCATCGTTCAATTTTTTTTTATAAATTAATTTATTAAAACTTCATATACTCCCTAAATTAGT
>NW_013629607.1:0-476 GCF_000695525.1 Brassica oleracea var. oleracea
TCAAGTATTTGGGTATGGTTGGATTGCGCTGTACTGTTTTCTATTGTAATTGGCATGACAACCCTCCAGATCGAGGTGTGAGAACAGTAAATTCGAGGCGAAAGCTGCAATATTATGATCCTTTCATTCCTGCTTCTCAGGCCGATCAGGTAATTAAATGTTAATTATTCAGAATGATTCATCATCATGTGTATTAATTTATAATTTTACTAATAATTTTCTAAATGTTACAGGTTTGTTATATCAAGTACCCCCGGGTAAGGAACAGAGATGATCCATGGGTTACTGTTGCAAGACTCAACCCGAGAGGCCGAGTTCAGGGAAGTTCTGAGCTGGAAGACCCACTACAACCAAGCACATCCGACAACTTAAGTGCAGCAGAAGATTTAGCTGGAGTTGGCCTTGTAGTCGATTTAACCGACTTCGGTGACTTCAGAGAGGAAGCCGTCGTTCACGTAGAGGATGAACCAGTGATT
>NW_013629608.1:0-476 GCF_000695525.1 Brassica oleracea var. oleracea
TTTTTTTTTTTGAAACACAAACATTGATTACTCATTAATAGAGTTAGGTAACATTCAAATCATACAATACTTGTTCATCAGCCAGACATAGCTTAGCCAACAGATCGGCGTCTTTGTTTTTCTCTCTAGATATTCATCTAAAAGAAACAGATTCAAAAGCAAGAACTAGCTCGTTGATATCAGCTACGATACCATAGAGCTCCATGTGCATGACCTTCTTCTGCAGCGCCTGCACCAATTGTGTTGAGTCAGATTCACATCTTGCCCTTTCAATCTTCAGATCCCTACACTTTTGGAGAGCGGCTCTCAGAGCCAGGCCCTCTGCAATCAAAGGAGTTCTGACAAACTCTGCGGAGGTGGAGAAGCTCCTTATCCGACCTTCCATACTTATCGTCCACCCCAGTCCTGCAAGTAAAAGAGATTCATTCCAAGCAGCATCTGAACGAATCAGAGTACCTTCAGTTGGTATATCAGTC
>NW_013629609.1:0-476 GCF_000695525.1 Brassica oleracea var. oleracea
CTCTTGATTATGCAACAAAGAACCTTCCCCCTAATAAAAAAAAAAAATCAAAGAGGAGTTGGGGAAGGGAATGAAAAAGAGTTAGAGTTTGTAAAGAGTGAATTAAAATCCCTAGTAGTTGAGTCAAAAGAAAAAGAGAGTTGTTCATTGGGTGAGTGATGTGAGGGGTTTGCTTTGATTTTGAGATGATGATAAAAAGGGGGTAGAACTTGAGATTAGTTATAACAAAAGGGGGTAGTATGTTGAGAATGAATCTATGTATGCATGAGTTGCTTCTAATCTTAGATAAATTTTGCATAATGATCAAGCTCCTTGTTTTTGAGTGATAGCCACCTTGGAATGATGACATTTGAACCCTTCTCTCTTTATTCATACTAGACCATACTTACCTAGTCAAATGATTGAGATCATGTGCCCATTTGTGAGAAGTCACCATGTGTGTGTGTGTGTGAATCAATGTGAGAGCTGGTTTAAAG
>NW_013629610.1:0-476 GCF_000695525.1 Brassica oleracea var. oleracea
AACAAGTTCTACGAAGCTTTCTCTAAGAATTTGAAGCTTGGTATCCATGAGGACTCTCAAAACAGAACCAAGATCGCTGAGTTGCTCCGTTACCACTCGACCAAGAGCGGTGATGAGTTGACCAGCCTCAAGGATTACGTGACGAGGATGAAGGAAGGTCAGGAGGATATCTTCTACATCACCGGTGAGAGCAAGAAGGCTGTGGAGAATTCTCCATTCCTTGAGAGGCTCAAGAAGAAAGGGTATGAAGTCCTTTACATGGTTGATGCCATCGATGAGTATGCCATTGGCCAGCTCAAGGAATTCGAGGGAAAGAAGCTGGTCTCTGCAACCAAGGAGGGTCTGAAACTGGAAGAGTCCGAGGACGAGAAGAAGAAAAAGGAGGAGCTAAAGGAAAAGTTTGAGGGACTCTGCAAAGTGATCAAGGACGTTCTTGGAGACAAGGTCGAGAAGGTCATTGTCTCTGACCGTGTTGT
>NW_013629611.1:0-476 GCF_000695525.1 Brassica oleracea var. oleracea
TGCTAAGACAAGCAAAGGGCGTGTATATGGGATTGGTAGTGTCCAGTTCAGAGACTATGAACCACCTCAGTCAGTCCCAGCATCTCTTAAACGCAGCTTAGACATCGACTTGCGCGTATCTGGAATAGAGACAAATGCTGAACATGTGCAGACCGCTGTGGAACTTCTCAAGACTGATATGACAACTCTCAAAGGAGATTTTTTAGCCTTCAAGACTGAGTTCCAGCAGGAGATGGCTGCAACAAGAAGCTCCCTTAATGTCATTCTACAGGCTCTTGGTGCTCTTGGTGCTGTTTCTCCTCAAGTGAACCAACCTGACAATGCCTCAACTCCTTAGGCTTCTTGCTTAAGTTGATCTCTTTTAGCTTTCGTAACAACTATGTAACAAGGATGCTACTAGGTTTTTTTGTAATGCAACGATCCTTTTGTAACAACTATGTAACAAGGATGCCACCTAGTCTTTTGGTAATGTAAGA
>NW_013629612.1:0-476 GCF_000695525.1 Brassica oleracea var. oleracea
TCTCGGGTAGGAGACCATGTAGGCCAGTTCGCGCTTGACTCCGCCTTTCGCTGGTAAGCTTTGATGGCCGAAACCGTATCGTTGCAGTATTGCGATCCTCCGATGATCATGTTGACTCTACGACGATTGTTATCGTTCCCTTTGTCGTCTGGCCTCCTGCCGCGTTTTTCCCCGATTGGTTTCTTTGGGGAGATCTCTCTGCGGGAAGATTTCTGTCCGGCTTCGGGGGGCGATCGGTCTCGAGGATGAGATCTTTCACGCTGGTCACTTCCGAGAGTTCTCCGGCTAGTAACTTCACGGCCATCCTTGCTCCCAAGACCTTGCAGTTAGTCGTGGAGTGTCCTCGGGATTGGTGGAACTTGCAGAAGGTGTTTTCATCATATCATTGGTTGCGACTCCATGTATTACCCGTGGTTCGGCCCTGGTCCAAGCCGATCGCGTAATTATGCGCTCCTTGGAGTTCTTCCCCCTCGTGA
>NW_013629613.1:0-476 GCF_000695525.1 Brassica oleracea var. oleracea
TAATGACCTTTTTCTTCCAAGTTTTATCTTACTGAAAGGTAAACTGACATTTACATACTGTCCTAATCTCTTATTTGAGTCACATTCATAGCAAATAGCCGGACATTCAATAAAGTAGAGAAATCATAAATTGGCTACTTTGTTGTCAGGCATTGAGTGAAATGAATTCCTGTAATACCTTCGAAAGCTTCAAGTGCCTTCTGGGATGCTTTTGTTGGATGTTTCTTTTTTGTTTTTTTGGCACAGATGTATTAGTCTATCAATGCAAACTGGACAACCTAACGATGTGAAGTATGCATATGAATTGAAGACTGAGACTACAACAAGATTATTGCAACAGTTGATGTTATTGAACTTTTTGCTCTATTATTTATTTGGAAAATAATATATTATCTGCCTAAATAAGTCATGTGAATGCATAATAACTGATTGTATGAAAGTGGACATTCTCTTCTTTCACGAATTATGCTTTATAT
>NW_013629614.1:0-476 GCF_000695525.1 Brassica oleracea var. oleracea
TGTGGCTAGTTGGTGGAAAGACAACTACTTGTTGGGAAACAAGCATCATTTCTCGCCTCATCTCTGCACATTCTGGACCAAGATGCAATGAAACTTTTTGTGGCCTCATCATTTCTGGTCCATCTCTCATCCATCTTATGTACATTTGAGATGTTCTGTAACCTTTCTTGGGTGTTTTCAATGCTGAACTGATGCCATCCTATCTTGTCGTAGGAGTATGCTGATAGCTCGTTCAGTTCCTCATGCATTGACTCTATTTTGTTTTGTATCAGCTGTTCGGCGTCTGGTGTAGACGTGGTATCGATCGATGCGACCAAGTGTTTATCTGTCGATGCTGGTGCCTTACTGTCGATCGATTTGGAGCGAGCGTTCTCTGTCGATCAATGCTGATATCCAGCTCCAGGTTGTGGGCAAGACCTTTAGGGACGTATGCATGCTCCATGTATTGGGCACTGCCCAGTCCATAAACATGTCTC
>NW_013629615.1:0-476 GCF_000695525.1 Brassica oleracea var. oleracea
GGATGGCTAATCAAAGCCAATCCTTCCCTTTGTGCCTTGACCAGTCATAAGCAAGCTTTCTATTTTTTATCTAGTTTTTAATATTTTGTTACTTTGGTAAGTAAGAGTTAGAAAATAATTAGGGTTAGAAGCACAGTTATGGGATTTGAAATTTAAAATAAATTTAGATTTTTTATGATATAAGATTTAGAAATAAAGTTTAGTGTTTATGATATAAGGTTTGAAGTATTTGGTTTAGGGTTTATATTTGGGGTATAAGGCTTGAAAATTATAAATATTAAGTTTGAATGTTAATTTCACATATACTACAGCAATAATATTTGTGTATTTAAAAATTAAAGTTTTAAGGATTTTAGTATGCATTTAAGGTATATGATTTAGGGTATGGTTTGGATTTATAGTTTAAGGTTTGAATTTAAGATATGAAACTATATATATATGGTATAGTACATAGGGTTTGAAGTATATTTGGGGTT
>NW_013629616.1:0-476 GCF_000695525.1 Brassica oleracea var. oleracea
AATAATAGCAAAAAAAATATGTTATTAAAGAATATTTAATTGCATACTAAAAAAAGCTATAATATATAACAATAAGGTAGCACTTCAAAAAACCGCTATCTAATGTGTCTGACCTACTATCACGGACGATGATACAGCGCTTCAGAAACCGCTATCGTATTGTTAGATAGCGTTTTTCGTCCGCTATTAAAACGCATTTTTATTGTAGTGTATGAAAGAATAATAAAAGATAAACCTGTTGGTTAGAATGTGCCTCAAATCTTGGTGCTTTTGATCTCAACCTCTCTGCTTTGTCATAAAGGTTGTAGGGCAGGTAGTTGCGAAGGAAGAGATTCAAAAGTGTTTCCTGCATTCACAAAATGACACATTGAATAACCAAAAACAAAAACTGACTCAAGAGTTTCTAGTGTTTATAAAATTTGTCAAAAGAACAAACCTGACCCAACACATCATGACGCAGTATGGTGCAAGAACAG
>NW_013629617.1:0-269 GCF_000695525.1 Brassica oleracea var. oleracea
GAAAGCCATAGGATAATAGATCGATACCCTATGAGTAAATCGAAGCTATATAAGTTCGATCCAAATCCTAAAATCGAGATTTGATCCATTGATCAATTAAAATCAGAACCTTGAAGGTTTTGAATCTCAAAATTAAACTCCCTTGATCAAAGATCAAATCGAATTCCCAAAAACCCTAATTTGAAAAATCGATTTTAATTGTTTGGATTTTAAAAAAAATTTGTTTGATTGATTGATCACCTAGAACTATGATTAGGATTGTTTAAACT
>NW_013629617.1:309-476 GCF_000695525.1 Brassica oleracea var. oleracea
TGGATTGTTTAAAAATCAAAATCTGAAACTATATGATTAGGTTAAACTGTTCTAGACATAATCATACTTGTGGCCGTGTAGCCTTGTTGCATTCATACCTAAACCTAATCACATTGATTAATTGCAATTGCACTTAGAATCTCATGTTAGGATGGTATTGAAATTGA
>NW_013629618.1:0-116 GCF_000695525.1 Brassica oleracea var. oleracea
TGTGTAGAAATTTTAAAACAACACTAAAGATCATAGGCTTCAGTGTGAAGAGAATTTACCGAAAAATTTAATATTTTTGTAGGGGTTAACACATAGATTTTGAGAAAAATTCAAAA
>NW_013629618.1:402-476 GCF_000695525.1 Brassica oleracea var. oleracea
TTCGTAGGGGGTTAACACATAGATTTTAGAAAAATTCAACAATATGAAAATAATGTTTTAGTGCATAGTTGCAT
>NW_013629619.1:0-116 GCF_000695525.1 Brassica oleracea var. oleracea
AGGTATAAGCCTGGGTTCGAGAGCTGTCGGCGAGATTCCTAGTTCTACCAACCCTAATACGGCTAAACTTAATTGAGTCGCAGCTCGAAATAACAAAAACGGAAAATTGCCTAAAT
>NW_013629619.1:297-476 GCF_000695525.1 Brassica oleracea var. oleracea
ATTCCCGATCTTCCAATTATCTTCAAAACTTCCGTATTTATCCGCGCGGAAACTTGACATTTATCCTTCCTTGTGGACCAAGCGTAAACCGTGCTGCGGTTTACGGGCTTTTGGTTAAGAAATCATAGAATAGGCCTCGAGTCGTGTTTTAGATCCCTTTGGGCTGTCTTCCGACTCGA
>NW_013629620.1:0-476 GCF_000695525.1 Brassica oleracea var. oleracea
TGATATGACTCACAAGACCAACGAGTTTGAGGGGTGTTTGCTTGGATGTGACTCACCAAGAAACAAGAAAATTTCTAAACAAAGAACAAAGAGTTTAACTCAAAAGCTTTAGACAAAATCGATTATTTATTCCAATAGAAGAGTTTTCATAGTTATAGAGTTTTGTAGATCTAGGCATTAAATAGAAAAATAGATCTAGATCTAGTCAAGACACGAAAATAAAGAGAGAATACTAGTCAAAGTGACCGTTCGGCTTCTGTCCAGATGCATCCGAACCTGCTAAGTACAAAGCGGTAAGGATCAACACATAGGCGGGACGTTCTGATCAGACAAGTTGCGTTCCAACAAAGCCCAAGTCTTCTGATAGCTTAAGGATCCTTGCATTAGAAAAATATCCAAAGGAAAAGTCCATGATCGGATAGAACAAGGTAGAGAGATCATCAGCACGGTCGTCGGTACATGCAGTACGAGCCAAA
>NW_013629621.1:0-476 GCF_000695525.1 Brassica oleracea var. oleracea
TAATTCTTTTGGTGTCCGCCAAAAGAGATAGTCCATATTTGTAAAAAAAAGTTGGGGTCGGAAAAATCCTTGGGCATGATGGGATATTAGATAAAACCCAAATTTGAAGTGCTAATGCACATTCAAAAAACACATGATTAATAGATTCTTCTTCAGCCCCACACATTTGACATTGCATATCACATTTAATTCCCCGTGAGTGAAGATTCCTATACACCGGTAAATAGTCAGAAATTATTTTCCAAACAAAATGTTTCAATCTTGGTGAGCATTGTAACTTCCAAGAGTGCGTCAATAATGGTTTTGTATCCGGTCCTATATTCATATACTGAGTACCCTTATCAGAATATAATTTATCTGTCCGATAGCCTGATTTTACCATGTATCTACCATGATCCGTAAAATGTCAGTCATATGAATCTGGCTTAGGGTGACGACTAATGGCTAAACTCCGTATAGTACTCACATCGTCCTGA
>NW_013629622.1:0-476 GCF_000695525.1 Brassica oleracea var. oleracea
GATTTAACCGAATATTTACCAGACTCCGTAAAACTCCATCCCACTGTATCTGGTTTGTAGGATCTACTTACTGCTAAACCTCTAATGAGTTCCACATCATCAGCATGTATATAAGCATTAAGCAAATCTACATTCCAGGAGCAGTCAATCGGATAATGATCAAAAGTGCATAATCATTAAACAACCGCATAACTATAACTATTAATGTTTTGAGGTCGATCGTGAATCATATCTAAGACTAAAACAACCACTAAATCTCATTTTTGTTCTAATCTAAGTGATAAATGCTTAGACAAAATATTATCAAAACAAATAGCAGTACATATATAAAATCATAATACAAACATCAAATTTACTTTTTGAGAAAAGTACAATTTCAATAAAAAAAAAAATTTATAAAAAAATAATGTTTTTCTAAAAAATCTTATTTTTTTTTTATCAAATCTTATTATTCTTTACAATCTCAAAACTTCAAG
>NW_013629623.1:0-476 GCF_000695525.1 Brassica oleracea var. oleracea
TTAAGCTCATTTGATTACGAATCACATGAAAAATGTGAATCTTGTTTATTGGGTAAAATGACTAAAGCTCATTTTATTGGAAACGGTAAAAGAGATAAAAACTTATTGGAACTTACACATACTGATGTATGTAGACCAATGAGTATAAATATTAGAGGAAAGTATCAGTACTTCATGGTTATGTTTATTTAGAAACATAAGTCTGAATCTTTTGAAAAGTTCAAAGATTTTCATAATGATGTACAAAATAAGTTTGACAAGAAAATTAAAACTCTTCGATCCAATCGAGGTGGACAATATTTGAGTCAATCGTTTAATGATCATCTGAGAAAATGCGGAATTGTTTCACAACTCACTCCTCCGGAAACACCACAGTTGAATGGTGTATTTGAAAGGAAAACCGAACTTTATTAGATATGGTTCGGTCATTGATGAGTCATGCAGATTTTCCATTACCCCTTTGGGGACACACTCTA
>NW_013629624.1:0-476 GCF_000695525.1 Brassica oleracea var. oleracea
GATGTCAAAGGACATGAGAAACGACCTAAGAAGTCGAAGTGGTCTAAGTACGGTTCAGTAATGAAACTGGTCGATTACTCCCATTCTATACATATAGGAAATATCACGCACCAAGATGCGTAGAATGTAGAACTGACACTGAGGTTCACATCAGGGGGAGTAGTGCGTGTTGTACTATTTTTCCTTCATCATGGTTTTGTCCCACTGGGTTTCCCTGATAAGGTTTTAATGAGGCAACATGAAGTGTACTACAAATCCTGTATGGTTATGACATCCAAGGGGGAGTGTTATAAATCATGGAGTGGCTTGCCATTAACCAAGACAAGAGGAGAAAGCCCATCAGCCACGACTAGCCGTGACCAAGAGGAGAGAGATTCGGTCGTCTGAGGAGAGAGAGACGGTCGGTTTAGAGCGTCTTAGGATTAGGATGTTTTCCTTTTCTTGTTATCTTTAGTTTTCCTATTTCCTGTTGGATT
>NW_013629625.1:0-476 GCF_000695525.1 Brassica oleracea var. oleracea
CAAAGATCAGTATCTGACTATAGAGAATCCTCTAGACCTTTGGACAGTGTTAAAAATCAAGATATGATCACCAAAAAACGGTGTAATTACCAAAGGCCCTATTTGATTGGAGGAATCCCAGAATCCAGGACTATAAGTTCGTGGATGAGTATATTGCTAGCTGGGCAAAATAATGGATTACTGATGAGAAACAGTGAATTGAGACCTCCTGGATTAATCCCATTACCTGATACCAATAAGGCCGCAGAAAAAAAAAAAGGTAGACCACACGGTCATGGCCGTAGAGGGTGGAAAGGACGTGGCCATGGACACTATAACACATTTGGCCGTGGGAATCACTATGGCAGAGGTCGTGGGTATCAACCCAATTTGAGCCATGGTCAAGGCAGTGGTTGTGGCCGTTGTATATCCCTTAAACCACATAGCTTAACCAAATCAGTGTGCCATAGATGTGGAATGGGGAACCATTGGGGTAA
>NW_013629626.1:0-476 GCF_000695525.1 Brassica oleracea var. oleracea
GGCAAACGACAATCTAAAATTCGTCTAAATGCTAGCAACATATCCAGGCGATCATGAACATAATCTCAAATACTATACATCATTTATTGTCGCAATCATGCGTACAGAAAACATATACCAATATCAAACTGAAACTCGACGATTAGCCAAAGTATTGAAGACCTTTCTAGTTTTAGAAAGCCAGTTTCGTTTAAAAATTTCTACGAGAAATCTTCAATCACCAAAGCATTTCTTTCAGTTTCCGTTGTACCAAGTGAGTCACGGAAAAGCATCGAAAACATTTGTGACGAAGAAAACTCGAGAATAGATGTAGCATCGTGCACAAAGAGACGCTTTCCTTCCCATGGTGGCTAGATCCACCTCTGGTCGACCAATTCGTTCCAAAAACGAATGTGTCATGAGAATCCTTTCATAAAACCTATGAAAATTTTCTGCGACTAGATCGTAATGAAATAAACTTCGGTAACACTCCATGA
>NW_013629627.1:0-476 GCF_000695525.1 Brassica oleracea var. oleracea
TCAGGGATCTGAGCACACACACTCTTAAAGAAGAAGTCGTGGAACAATTTCAGAAGAACATTTCCATCTTATTGTGCAACTTGGAGAAAATATTTCCTCCGGGATTTTTTTACGTCATGGAGCATCTAGCTGTCCACTTCCCATATGAGGCATTGCTTCGTGGACCTGTACATTACGGATGGATGTATTAGTATGAGCGAGCCATGAAATATTTGAAGGGAAAAGCAAAGAACCTCGCCAAAGTTGAAGGTTCTATAATTGCTGGAAGTTTGATCTGGAAGTTTGACGGATGAAACTTCTCACTTCACATCGTACTACTTTGCGTCAATAGTAAGTACCCGGAAAAGAGCTTCAAGAAGATATGATGATGGTGGTGTCGCGCTAACATATGCAGTTGTTGGTGTTCCAGACATTTTTAGCCAGATTGGATGACTCGGTGGGAAATTAAAAGAGGTTTGGTGGTCGAGTGAAGAAGA
>NW_013629628.1:0-476 GCF_000695525.1 Brassica oleracea var. oleracea
GTTTACGAGTTGAGAAGGAGAGTCTCGGCAGACCAGGTGGTGTTTTCGCCGGGGATGGGGACTCAGCTGAGAAAGAGAGTCAGTTGGGTCTTGCTGGGAAACAGAGGAGCACGGGAAAAGAGAGCTCACTCACTGATGATTTGGATCCTCATTTGGATCAAGTGGGAGAGGCCTTGAAGAGTGTGGAGGCATAACGTTTTGCCCTGGGAATTCTGATTGATTGTTACAAAGTCTGGATGAAGTGCATTTTCTGGAATTGTCGGGGGGCAAATAAACCTCAATTTCGCAGATCAATTCGATATTTGGTGAAGAAGTTCAGTACGGATATTCTTGCGGTTTTTGAAACTCATGCTGGTGGAGCAGCTGCAAGTCGTATTTGTCGGGGTCTGGGATTCGAGAATTCTTTTAGAGTGGATGCGTGTGGTCAATGTGGTGGTTTGTGGCTCTTATGGAGGTCGGAGATAGGCGAGCTCGAG
>NW_013629629.1:0-476 GCF_000695525.1 Brassica oleracea var. oleracea
AGAGAAGTGTGATGCTTCTTCTTTGATGGTCTGAGCGATAATAGAACGTTCAACTCTGCTTAAATTTTTCACTTTTTTTTTCAAGTGAAACATAAATCGCTCGAACAAATACATCCATCTGTATTGAACCGGTCCACCAAGTTCTGCTTCCTTAGGAAGGTGAATTGCTAGATGTTCCATAACATCAAAGAAAGATGGTGGGAAAATCTTCTCAAGATTGCAAAGAATAATTGGTATGTCAGATTTCAGTTGTCGAATTCCCTCAGGGGTTAGTGATCTTGTGCAAAGGTCTCGAAAAAAATGCACTTATCCCTGCAATCACAAGCAAATACAGAAATATATAGTAATTAGTATGTATAAAAAAGCTTAGGATATTCATCAAATGAAAAAAAAAATTTACCAGCAATAGCTTCATGAACTTCTTTGGGCAGAAGCCCTGCAAATGCAAATGGAAGAAGGCGTTGCATGAAAACATG
>NW_013629630.1:0-476 GCF_000695525.1 Brassica oleracea var. oleracea
ACACAGCGGGGTCATGATTCTATCTTTGTCGTGGTCGATCGTTTTTCAAAGATGGCACACTTTGTGGCCTGCAAGAGGACGACAGATGCCGTTAGTGTGGCCACTCTTTTCCTTCGCGAGATCTATCGCTTGCACGGCGTCCCTTCCTCCATCGTTTCAGACAGAGATACGCGGTTTCTCAGTCACTTTTGGAAGTCTCTTTGGAAACTTTTGGGTACTAAGCTTGATATGAGCTCTGCTTACCACCCACAGACCGACGGCCAGACGGAGGTGGTTAATCGATCTCTTGGTAATCTCCTGCGCTGTCTTGTTGGTGACAACATCAAGTCATGGGACTCCAAACTCGGTCAAGCTGAATTCGCCCATAATCATGCCTTGAACTGAAGCCTGGGGTTTTGCCCTTTTAAAGTTATTTATGGCATCGTGCCACGTTGCCCGTTGGACCTCGCGACAGTACCTGACTTGACTCGCCATCA
>NW_013629631.1:0-476 GCF_000695525.1 Brassica oleracea var. oleracea
ATAAATAAAGCCAGTCGAACTTCCTCCTCAGTTGCTAACCGAAGGAGTCGTTGATTCATTTGTGGGGTAATTGAAGATGTAATCTCATCTAAAAAACCATCAAAACCTGTAGGAGTTGTCGCCTGAAACAGATTATCAAAATAATCCACTGCCACCTTTTCTACCCCCTGTTCCTCAATTATCCAGTTTCCATCAGAATCATATAGACCCACAATTCGATTACGGGCACGACGTTGTTTTGTTAGAGCATGATAGAATTTTGTATTTAGATCCCCTGAAGTGTGCCACATATTACGACTCTTCTGTTGCCAGAAATCTTCCTCATCCTTATAAGCTTCCTGTAACTTCCTTGAGACCTCCAGAATATCCTCCTGGGTTCTATTATTATCTGTTTGGACCTCCTCAAGTGCTTTCTGGAGTTCTCCGATCTTCTCTTTCCCATAAGGTGGATTATTCTTCCGCCATGTAGAGATCTC
>NW_013629632.1:0-476 GCF_000695525.1 Brassica oleracea var. oleracea
CATACACGCAAGAGCTCGAGAAGAATAAAGAGATTGAAGTAAGATATATTCGATGATGCGACAATGCAGCCGACCTCTTCACAAAATCACTCCCTACCTCGGTATTCAGGAAACACATCCATAACATTGGGATGCGCCATCAGAAGGATCTATGACTGTTCATTTGAGGGGGAGCTTACGTGGTTGTACTCTTTTTACCTTACTATGGTCAGTGATTTTCTTTCTATATATACGAACGTTTCGTTCGTTGTATAATACACGCCTCAATCTCTTCTCTCTCTCTATAATAAGAAACTCTCTCTTCCTATATCAGTGTTAAAATTTTTACGGGTATAAAATTTTGCGCTTATCTAAATTCCTGCGATACAATAAAATACAAGTTCTTTTTATAACACTTTTCTATATATTCTTTTTTTACATAATTTTTCTTTTATTTTGTATATTTTTCAAAGTTCTTTCCACCACTTGATTTTGCC
>NW_013629633.1:0-476 GCF_000695525.1 Brassica oleracea var. oleracea
CGCTGCAAAATACTATAATTCCAACGTACGAAATCGTAGGTTCAATCTGGGGGATCTGATCCTTCGCAAAGTTTTCCAAAACACCGCTGAACGAAACGCGGGAAAACTCGGAGCAAACTGGGAAGGTCCCTATAAAATCGAAAAAGTCGTCCGACCAGGTTCTTACAAAATAGCCAACATGCAGGGCATAAAAATTCCTAGACCCTGGAACGCGATGCATCTCAAAAAATACTATCACTAAACGAACCAACCCGCAATCACTGAACTACGAGACGGCTTGATCTCTACAAGGAGTACGTAGGCAGTTTACCGAAAGAAAAATTCAGCTGTCCCCCCTCATTAAAAAGGGGGGAGTGGGTACGTATACTCCCCAAAATCAAAAAAAATTCTTACCACGCTCTTGGTGTTTTCGACTTATCAAAACCTCCACACCTGTAAAATCAGTGCGAGGTCTTCGGATATTAGTCAACCGTTTA
>NW_013629634.1:0-476 GCF_000695525.1 Brassica oleracea var. oleracea
CCGGTTTCAAATCAACGAAATCGTTGAATCGGTAAGTTCTTTTTTTTTAAAGTTCAGTTTATTTATTTCTTGATTTTTATTTTATCATCAATTTATATTATTTAAATTTGGCTATTTATATTACAGTCGGTTCCAAAGAAGAAGGGACGTTAGGTCGGTTTGGGTCGTCGCTCCCGGTCGGCTGCTCCTTCTTCTGCACCACCGCCATATGTTGATCCAGAAGTTCTTACGGATCAGCTGAAGGATAAGGATGATCGGATATCTGCGTTGGAGACCCAGATGGCAGCTCAACAGGCGGGCTATGAGGCGGGCTATAAGACACAGAAGAGGCTGAACGAGCAGATGATGGAGATGATGAAGAGGATGTACCCGAACGAGGTGTTCCCGAACAATCAAGACCCGTAGTTTTTTTTTTTTTTTACCAAAAATTTGGAATGTTTTATTTTTATTTGTAGAACTTTGAATTATCTAATATG
>NW_013629635.1:0-476 GCF_000695525.1 Brassica oleracea var. oleracea
AATAATTAAAAACAGTTTACACGTAAAATGCAAACCACATGTAAAACTTGCATGGATAAAAAATGAACATGTAAAACGTGCAGCCGTCATGTATTTTGATATTATATTTTGATTACACTTAGTAATTCTTGGTAAGCTTCAAGGACTTAGTAATACTACCTTACACATAGTAATCTTTTGGCAATTTTTAGGTTTATCTAGTAGAACCCTGAGAAAATGAGCTTGTAGTAAAACTGATGCTTTTACACTATAATAATCATTAAAGAAGACATTTTCTGGAAGCATTTGCCAGGAATACGTATTTTTTTAGATTTTTCTTACTATGATCTAACCATTCATACAATAACAATGAAAGTTAAGAGAGTTTTTTGAAAAAATGAAAAGATTTTTCTTAAACTGCTAAAATAATAAAAAAAAATAGTCTTAATCTATATTTAGTAAGTAACTAGTCTACAAATTGATAATAATCATAAAAT
>NW_013629636.1:0-106 GCF_000695525.1 Brassica oleracea var. oleracea
GTTCCAAACCTCTTTGACCTTCATCACATGCTAGTGAATGATGCAACAGTATTTTCATATTTTTATTTTTTTCTCAAAATCTATGTGTTAACCCCTACGAAAATAT
>NW_013629636.1:285-476 GCF_000695525.1 Brassica oleracea var. oleracea
GTGGACTAACCACTATAAAATCGCTATTCTTTAGGAAACAAAGACAACAAAGGTTCTAAACCTCTTTGATCTTCATCATATGTTTGTAAATGATGAAAATATGCATTAAAACAGTATTTTCATATTTTTGAATTTTTCTCTAAGTCTATGTGTTAACCCCTACGAAAATATTTAATTTTTCGGTAAATGCT
>NW_013629637.1:0-162 GCF_000695525.1 Brassica oleracea var. oleracea
AAAACCGACCATTTAATTTCTCCAAAACGAGTTTAAAACCGTTAAAACACGGAATATCAGTAAGGGAAGGCTTTTATTCAAGTGAGTCAAGAGGTTCAAGATATATGATCTTTAAGGTGGTTTACTCTCGAAACAAGTAGACTTGACATTGCACATAATATA
>NW_013629637.1:223-476 GCF_000695525.1 Brassica oleracea var. oleracea
TACACAATCACTTCCCAATGTCAAACCCAACTCACATCTCTCACCAAAAGAACCCAAGAACACTTTGCACATAAAACTCTTTTTCTTTGAAATCTATAAAGGATTTTCCTCAACTACAAAACAATTTTAGCTCCTAACAACTTTGCTAGCCCCCTTTTCTTTATTTTTCTTCTTTTTTTTTCTTTCTTATTTTCCTATATTTTTCTTCTCTTTTTTTTCGGGGGCCAAGACTTTTCATAAACTCGAGCTAGAT
>NW_013629638.1:0-475 GCF_000695525.1 Brassica oleracea var. oleracea
TAAAGCGATTCCTTCAGAGTGCTTCTTCTTCGACGCCATGATAAACTGCCTCAGGTCAAATTCGAGATTAGGATTAGCGGAATTGCAAGAACAGATCAAATTTGGGGACGGAAACGAAGAATCTAGGGTTAGTGATCCACCGAATTCAAAGAACACATTTATGTCTTTCTAACTGAAACGACGCAGTTTTCTAAATGAATTGGACTCACTCATAGCCATTAAAACCCCATTATTACTTGGACTTGAATTAATTTTGTTAAATCTAAGGCCCATTTAATAAGATTATGTTATGAAATGCCGTGGAAAATTTTGAATAGTTTCTTCTACAACTTTTATTAGTTCAAATCATTGGACTGTTGTTGCCTTTCGTGCTAAGGGGGGGTTATTGGGACAAAAATTTGTGTGGAATTTTAGAATTTTTAAAGTTCAGAGATTTTAAAAGTTGAGTAGATTTAACAAATATTTTATCAACTAT
>NW_013629639.1:0-475 GCF_000695525.1 Brassica oleracea var. oleracea
ATATATATATATATATATATATATATATATATATATATATCTCAGTGATATAACAAGAACAAACAGCTACTTAATACCATTTAAAAATGTACCTGTGATCTTCGAAGGGGAGAAGGTGTTTGAGCTTTATTAAGGTTGGATTTTGGAGAATGATTGCTTGATTTAGAACCTGGTGATGCAGAACACGTAGCAGATTTTGCAGGTTGTGCTTTAGGAGAAGAATCTTCATTCTGAAGAGGAGATCTACGGCTTGGTGACTCTGTGTTGTTTTCGAACACACACTTATCGGCAGGCCATGCTACAAACTGCTTAACAGAGTCCCTAAGGTAAGTCATCTCAGGGCTAGGTCTCCACAGAAATATATCAGGAACATGAACCACATCCACAAAAACTTTGACTGCATTTGGTCCTAGAGGCAGATTATCCACCAAAGCTTTCGGTTCTTGACACTGCCAACGGCCTTCAGCAACAATTT
>NW_013629640.1:0-475 GCF_000695525.1 Brassica oleracea var. oleracea
GATTAAGCTGAGTGTTGTTTATCTCAATCGATTCTCTTGGAGGTGTAGAAGACTTGATCAAGTACTATTCTGGTGATCTGAGTTGGAGTCTGCTCAAGTTTTGCAGTTTTCTGGGTTGGATAAAGAAGTTTTTGTCAAGATATATTTTGGGGTTTAAAGAAAAGTTTTCGGTGGATCCTGAGAATCAAAGGATCTTAATTATGGAGCCTTCTCTGGATAAGGCGATGCTTGGTATGACTCTGGAAGAGGATGAAGAGCCTTATACCATTCCTGACCGTCCAGAGTTCTATTCTACGGAGAGAAATATTTTGAGTTTGGTGGGACGTCTTCTCAACCCTCATTGTCAAGGTATGAAGGATCTGATCCTAGACATGCCAAGGAAGTGGCAACTATATGACAGGGTTAGAGGAGTAGCCCTTTCTAAAGACAGGTTTCAGTTTATCTTCAAGTATGAACATGACTTGATAGATATTTT
>NW_013629641.1:0-475 GCF_000695525.1 Brassica oleracea var. oleracea
CAGTAACCGTTAAGGCCACAGTGTGCATAATTGTCGCATTCCTCTTTAGGAACCGACCAGAAAACATTCCATCTCTTCTCCGTTGCGACCCATATGAGACGTTGCACGTTTCCTGTCTCGTTCACCATCATTCTTGTTAAGACTGAAGCATCCGTCACACGGTTGGTTAAGGATACTTCGTCCTGGTTATTAACAAACGAGCTACGGGAGATAGAAGAGCCTCTTCTTCTTGACATTCCAGGCACACCGCTCCATCCCAACCCGGTCCAGGATCCCGTACGCCACCATGGGGTCAGACCTTTGTACAGAATCAGCTGCGGGAACCCCGTACGATTTATCCGGTATGTGAAAGCTCCAGAGCTTGGGTCACCAGGAGATTTCCAAGCCGTCAGGACGCGATCCAAGCCGTCTTTTCGGGTGAAACCCAACCTCATAAACGGAAGAGAAGAGTCAGTCGGATGATCAAAGCTCTCCC
>NW_013629642.1:0-475 GCF_000695525.1 Brassica oleracea var. oleracea
TTTTTCAAGTCAATTACACAACAAGATAATTTCTTTCAAGTCGACGACACCTCATTATTGCCGCTTGCAAATTTTAGTTTAATCCAATAAAGATCTCAATAAATAGTTTCAGGCAATGGATTAGATGGCTTAGGCCTTTCTCCGGTTGTTTACAAGCGAAGTGGATTCTTGCAAGATAAGGCAAAAAAATAGCTCATGTCTCAGCTGAGATCATCAATCCTATGACAGAGGTTACTAAAATAACAGTCTCACATGCTAACAGTCTCGCAAGAAACTGGTGGCGACAAACCAGGCGGATTATGATAGTCTATTCTGCAGATAAAACGTAAATTGTTCTGTTTCGGGATCAAGTCATGGAAGCAAGGCCTTGAAATAAGGACCGTTTAAGCCAAAAGTTGTCTTTCATGTTGCAAATAGTTTATAGAAATTTCTAAATATGCATTTAATAAGTTGGCCAATATTGACCTCCACAAAT
>NW_013629643.1:0-475 GCF_000695525.1 Brassica oleracea var. oleracea
CGCCATTTATATGCATTTACGTTCATATAAATAGGCATTATCTCAACACTTTCTCATTCTCTACAATCACACAACCAAAACTCTTTATCCTTCCAAGACACACAGAGTAAAGAGTTAACGTATATAATGGCAAACGGCGGCGATCTTACCGCCACAGGAGCATCCATCGAACAAGAGTCTCCGGTGGTTCCTCCTCCTCCTCCACGTGAAATCCCCACCGCCAATATCCCTCCTCCAAGATTCACCGCACCAAACAGAGTCAATCTTACTGAAGAGAATCAATCTTTACTCAACTCAATTCGCTCCTCAGCCGCCTTAACTCCTCAAGAAAGGAACACGTTGTTCAACTTAATGACTAGCAGCGAAGAAAACGGTGCGGCTCAGTTTAGAGAGGTGGTCTCAAGAAGCGATCTTCGGAGGATGGCCTCGTTGCTGACGTCAGATCTCGATCGTTTCTTGGAGATGGCAAGAAACA
>NW_013629644.1:0-475 GCF_000695525.1 Brassica oleracea var. oleracea
ACTCAATCTCTAACGAAGTAATTTTCAAATGTCTCTCTTCTGTATACTGAATTCCATGCAAAACAGCCAATCCAAGGAAAAATATAAATGTAGAAACATGCTTGTTTGACATTTCCATAGAGTCACGGACAAATCGAGTAAATATAAGAATGTGTAGGAAACAACAAAAACAAAATATTAATGTTAGATACACAAGAGCATAAGATGGAAACCAGAGGAATGGGGTATTCTGTATTTATAAAGGTAATTAAAGAGATGAAGCTTTCATTGCCTAGCATTGTCTTAAATGTGGAGAAATTTTACTTCAAATAGGGAAATGATGATGTTTTATGATGTCTGAATATATAATGTGATCCTGGTGATTCATACTTCCATATGTTTCCAACTATGCATTTCTGCTCTCATATGTATACATGGCCCATGCATTTACACGCTCAGGTTTTTTGTCCACATGTACAGTGGATTGAGGAAAAAA
>NW_013629645.1:0-475 GCF_000695525.1 Brassica oleracea var. oleracea
GATCCTTGATGGTTGCTGAATTGAGTGCTCTGTAATCAGTACAGAACCGCCAAGAGCCATCCTTCTTCTTGACAAGGAGTACAGGGGAAGAGAACGGGCTCGTACTGGTACGGATTATACCGGCCTTGAGCATGTCAGTGACTTGCCGCTCGATCTCGTCTTTCTGAAAATAGGCGTATCGGTACGGTCGCACGTTGATAGGATCAGTACCTTCTTTGAGTGTAATGGTGTGTTCGATGTCTCGGGGTGGAGGAAGTCCGTCGGGAGACTCGAAAATCCCGTTGAATTCCTTGAGTATCACGCGGAAGTCATCGTTGAGTTCTTTCAGTTCCGGTGATATCGCCGTCGAACACAACACAAAAAGAAGATGACCTTGTCGGGCTTCTTTCCCTATTTCCTCTCGTGATGTGGGCTGGATTTCGTTTTGGTGAAGCCCATTCAGAATATGTGTTTCTCCTTCCCAGTCTAGCTGAAG
>NW_013629646.1:0-475 GCF_000695525.1 Brassica oleracea var. oleracea
AGAGAAGCAAGGTTATCACCAAGGTCATCAGACAGGTATTTCTCCACCACCTTCCTTAGACTTAAACATGAGGAAAAAGTAGTGTTAGAACTCCAAAAAAATATTCCTGAGATTTAGAATCTAAAACCTAAAAGCTACACAAACATAAAAGACTGAGTCCAAAGTATTACCTTGGACGTCCGTAAAATAGCGGGGTAAGGTTGTCGGTCGGATAACAGATAACGCCTACCTGAGCATCGCATAGTTCTGCAATTTTATCTGCCTTTTCTTCTAGAGCCTTCATTGCCGCTAGATACTTACTTGTACGGTGTCTCAAGTTTTCCACATAGTCTTCATTCATGACTCTTGTAGAGAAGTTTAAAAAATGACTTAGAACTGATGGAAGAAGAATTGAGAAGCCAGCACAATATATATAGAGCTTGAGGGGCCCATATTCTTCAGGAAATGCGGGTCCACGCGCAAACATAAAAAAAAA
>NW_013629647.1:0-475 GCF_000695525.1 Brassica oleracea var. oleracea
AACAATGAAGTAAAAAGCCTACAATATATGTTGTACCTTATAATAGTAAAGAGGTTTGGTTAGAACTGAGATACACATATTCTATATTTAGATATATCATAGAGAATACTTTAAAATATTAATTATATCATTTATAAAACGTAGATGCTAGATCAATTAGAAAGTTTATTTAATCTTTGTAAGAAGTTATAATATGCAATCTAGCAAATCTAGATCAACATATCCAAATTGTTTTTGGAATTCAATTTGTGTATTCCAAAATTGTAAAATATTACAATCATCATATTGATTTTCCGTATTTTTTATTTATACTTAGTTTTAATAATTTTTTGGTATTATGAAGATAATTATTTTAGAACTGTATACTAAATCAAAAGTATAAAGAGACAAAAACATTCTCATTATGGTCTATTTTGCAGATTTCTCATTTATAAAAAGGTTAAAAAACAGACTAAAACTTGTTCTTCACTAAAAA
>NW_013629648.1:0-475 GCF_000695525.1 Brassica oleracea var. oleracea
GAGTTGGAAGAAGGGTTAAAATGCTTATTAAAATGTTGTATCAATATAAAGCTACGAACATTCTTGTTTACTAAGATGAGAAAAAGGAAAAAGACCATTGGAGTTTATTATTGCATATGAGAGATCCAAAGATAAGAAAAAGGCTACTGAAGTCTATTATTTCATTGATTTGTAAATGTGTAAACACATTGTTAGCACATTTAATACATCTTGGAAAACATTATTACTGATTTTACAAAAAATTCACAACTAAAAGAGTTGACATGCAATTCACAAAACAGACCACAAAAAAAACTATTATAGATCATTCCTCTACAAAGACAAGCTTGGATTCCACTTGAGTAGACAAGACCACACGACTTTTAAGAAGTCAAGACGACTTCTAAAAAGTCTAGACAACTTCCAGGAAGTTCAGACAACTTTGTCACAAGACTTTTAGGAAGTTCAGACGACTTCCAGACGACTTTACAGGAAG
>NW_013629649.1:0-475 GCF_000695525.1 Brassica oleracea var. oleracea
GTAAAAATTATATAACATCATCATCATTCATAATAATCAGTTGGTTAGTATTGGTTAGGTGAGGCAATCGGCAACGAAGAGTCACCGTTACCGTACCTTAGTCCGGAGCTAAGAGGACGTAGACTGCTTAACGGTGCGAACTTTGCCTCCGCCGGCATTGGAATTCTCAACGATACCGGTTTTCAATTCGTAAGTAATCAAATCGGATCTGACCATGCATAAATTAAAATCTTCATAAATCCTCCGGTTTTTTATATGTTAAGAGTTTTGGTATGCAGGTCAACATTATAAGAATGTACCAGCAACTAGCCTACTTCCAACAATACCAACAACGTGTGAGCCGCTTGATTGGGATACCGCGAACACAAAGGCTCGTGAGACAATCGCTTGTACTAATTACGGTCGGTGGCAACGACTTCGTGAACAACTATTTCTTGGTGCCATATTCCGCTAGGTCGCGCCAGTATTCACTTCC
>NW_013629650.1:0-229 GCF_000695525.1 Brassica oleracea var. oleracea
CTCTCTGTCGAGGAAGAATGAGGAAGAAAAGTGATTAGGTCAAAAAATAACCAAAACTACGTCGTTTTATACTCCCATAACGCGTATTCTAGCTAAGGCAGAGCAGAAAAAAGTCACTAAATTTATCGATAACACCACAAGAACTTTGTCTTTGAACCCTCTAAATTAGTGTTTAAACATCTATCAAACATAGTGGACGGACGTACTTAGATAGTGACCAATGTACAAT
>NW_013629650.1:249-475 GCF_000695525.1 Brassica oleracea var. oleracea
ATAGGTGTGTGTTTGAGGCGTTGGATTAATTTGTACTTTGGTTTTAGTTAAGGGTTTGGTTAGAGTATGTCTACGGTTATGGTTTTAGAGTTTGTTTAGGGTTAAGGGTTTGACTATGAATTACGGATTTAGGGTTTGTTTATGGTATGATTAAGAATCATTATTGTATTATGGTTTTCGGGTTTGGTTAGGGTATGTCTATGGTTATGGTTTTAGTTAAGGGTTT
>NW_013629651.1:0-475 GCF_000695525.1 Brassica oleracea var. oleracea
GAGAACTATGTTTTGAGTTGTTTTGTCAAAATTGTACAAAAATCTTTTCTTTTTCATATTTGTCACAAAAATTTATATGTTAAACTTATTTTTACAAAATTCTTAACTTTGTCACGAAAACAAAAATCTATTTCTTTGTGGTATATGTCAATGTTCTCACACTTTCAAAGAATATATTAGCTTAGTCACTTACTTATTTTTTTTTACAAAACAATGTATTGGAGTCTTGAAAGTTGAATCCATATTATTGTAAATGTACATAAGAGTGTGATTACATATTTAGTGATTCTTGTATATGTGTCCAAGAAAGTCTCAATGGCTTAGTGGTATCTCTCATATATTCATTTCATTCTAACCCGGGTTCGATCATTTCCTTTGTATTGGTTTTTCATTTTTTACGAAAAAATATTAGATGACGTGGCAACTTTGGACTCTCTGATTGGACGATTTTTTGTGCCTACGTGGACACTCTAAG
>NW_013629652.1:0-475 GCF_000695525.1 Brassica oleracea var. oleracea
AAATAAGTGATCTTAACTGTTCTTCATTCATTTTGTTCTTACTGCTTACATTGAATTGATCACTTATTGTTCGATCTCTGATTTAATCACCTAGCTAACCGCTTAGGAGATAAATTGACATATATTGAATGAGCTTTGTATCCCTAATCAGCGAGAGTAGATATTAGGGCATTAAATGAACTAATCAGTTCTTGTCTCTAAGGCTTGTTATCGCGTCTTGTTCCAAGTGAGAACTTAGGATTCAAGACCGATCTGCAAAGGGAGCAAGACCACGATTGTGGATTGTTCTAGCCGAGTGATCTGAGTTATAGACTGCACCTCATTGCACTTGAATAGTTGTTCAGTTTTGCATTGACACCCGATTAATAACCCTAAGCCGGCTTCATTTAAATCGAATTTGAACCATCTAGGTATTCTAGTTACTTGAATCACAATTAATTCTCAAAACTCCACTTGTTTCTCAGCTTATTATTGA
>NW_013629653.1:0-475 GCF_000695525.1 Brassica oleracea var. oleracea
GACTGGATGTTGCTTTACAGGTACACAGGGAAGCCTAGAGTGGGAACAATGAGAGAGTTACTGAGGAAGACACTATACGTGCAGGAAAATTTCGGGAGAGTAACTGCTCCGTTTCTGACGGTGCACGGGACAGCTGATGGAGTGACGTGTCCTTCATCATCGAAGCTACTATATGAGAAGGCATCGAGTGATGATAAAACACTGAAGCTTTATGATGGGATGTACCATTCATTGATTCAAGGAGAGCCAGATGAGAATGTTGCTATTGTGTTGAAGGATATGAGAGAGTGGATTGATGAGAGGGTTGAGAGGTATGGATCTAAGTAAAGCAGATTGAAACTTACATTTTGTGAAGAGAAATGTGCATTGATATCATGGTTCATAGTGGTTGTTGATTCGAGTTGTTATGTTGTTTATGTTTTATCCAAGAACATGACTTTTGGGATGTAATAATAACTTCTATATATATCATGGA
>NW_013629654.1:0-475 GCF_000695525.1 Brassica oleracea var. oleracea
CGAGCTGAGCGCTTGCATTAAAGTAATCCTCTATTCTTCTCCAAAACAGTTTCTGCTGGTTACTAACTATGGGATCTTTACTTGTGTTTAACCAGGCACTGATGAGGACAATGTCTTCTTGAGTCGTCCACTTTCTCCTTTCAGCAGCCGGTTTAGGAACCTCAGACGACCCTACTTCTACGGTTTGACTGGACTGGGAAGATAATAGGTTCACAAAACCGGGAGAACTTAGTGAAAACGTATCCATTTTGGTTTGGGGTTGTGTTTTGTTTTTTGTTTGAAGTTTTAAGAAGATTAGGGTGGTGTTTTAGACTTGCTTTGTGTTTTCAGAAGTTTGTTTGGGTGTCTATAAAAAGGATTTAGTATTTTTTAAAGAACTACTTGCGTTTGAGTTACGGGTGGTTTCCTAACTACCAAACATTCATTATACTTAATTAGACAACAAGTTGTTCACAGACATTCATTACACATCAAA
>NW_013629655.1:0-475 GCF_000695525.1 Brassica oleracea var. oleracea
GACAATCTGAATATCGGAACTGGAACTTGTCCATTGCTTTTTATATGCATCTTGCTTCTTGAGCAAATATCCGACAAGTCCAACCTTGATTTTATGTTGTCTTTTGTCTTCCCTGGGACATTCAATATTGTATTCATGATGTTCTCAAATAACTTCTTCTCTATATGAATCACATCGAGGTTGTGGCGCAGAAGAAGATCCTTCCAATATGGCAACTCCCAAAATATACTCTTCTTGTGCCAGTTGTGATGAACACCGTAAGAATCAGGCATATTACGAGGGACATGCTAATTACCACCCCAACGAACTGTTTCTTTAGCTCCGTAGTAGTCGATTTGCGCTTCAATTTGTTCTCCAGTTAGATATGGAGGAGGAGTGTCTCTCATAACCCTTTTGTGCCTAAACAAATTCTTGTTTCTTTGGTACAAATGGCCAATGGGAAGAAATCGATGGTGACAATCAAACCAACTTGTCT
>NW_013629656.1:0-475 GCF_000695525.1 Brassica oleracea var. oleracea
GGGTATCTCTCTCTCCTTGACAACACAGAGACTGTGTCATTTAAGTTGGGGGAGATACCAAGTATTTGATCACGTTTGCTTTGATGATTTTGAGTCTCATCCATTGCATTATACATATATATTTGCATTAAAAAAAAAAAAATTCATTTAGTTTGCATCATTGGCATTTCTAGGAGAGTCTAGAGCATATAGGTTGCATTTACTTGTATTGGGAGCAATGGTTTGAAATGCCTTGTAAAGAACATTAATTTGCACCTGAATAGCTTATGCACCTCTCAAAAACACTTGTATGACTCTTCCTGAAACTTGTTGATTGCTGAAACTCAGTCTTTGAAGTCAACTACAACCTTATTTGAACTGAACGAACTTAATGCTTCTTGCTCATGGTCCCTTGTGTACTGAGTCATGGCCATACACACTTGAGTTGCCACATCCTTTATGCCAATCTTATTTTGACAAACTATAGTGGTAGACC
>NW_013629657.1:0-475 GCF_000695525.1 Brassica oleracea var. oleracea
TGGAGCCAGTATATAAGGAGTCCTAGGCGAGAGGCATGAAGGAGGACGTTTCTCAAAGCAAACTTAGCACTTAGAGCAATTAGGCATATTTCTGTTTTTGTTATTCGAGCTGCGACTCAACTAGGTTATTGCCGTCTTAGGGTTTAGAACTAGGAATCTCGCCGACAGCTCTCGTAGCCCAGGCTCTTACCTTGTTGTAACGCTCAAACGCGAATTCGGAATAATATCTACTTTGCTCTCTTTTTGATTTCTTATATTTTAACGTTGTCATTATTGTGTTCTGATTGCTTGGCGTGTGGTATTAGAAGATATCCGGGACCTCTGGGAAATTAGGGTTTTCCTAGTTTCCTTATTTAAACGGAATTTCGGTTCCCACAGTTTGGCGCTAGAAGGAGGGCGGGTACGGATTACTCTAACTCAAAGCTGCCAAACGCTTGATCAAAACAATGTCTGGAAATACGAAAGAGAAAATCGC
>NW_013629658.1:0-475 GCF_000695525.1 Brassica oleracea var. oleracea
CCGCCGGCGACAAGGTCGAATACTTGTTCCTCTGACAAACTTCACAAGCCTTTATAAACGCAGTCACATCACTTCTCATCCCTTTCCAATAAACCTCTCTCGCCATTCTCTTAAAAGTTTTAAGAACCCCTTCATGCCCTCCTATCGCACTCGCATGAAATTGGCTCAGCAACGTAGGTATGAAAGGTGAACTGGTGGGAATCACCAAACGCCGATCTTTAAACAGAACACCCTCCTTCACATGATAACCGTCAAACTCTGGTTCACCCTTTCCAACGCCCTTAATGATGGCTTGTAAAGCCTCATCTCGCTCCACTTGCAATGCCAATTCCTCCATATCAATTGACAATGGTGCTGTCAGCTGAAACTCTTTGAACTCAGTGAGCTCTACTCGTCTTGATAGTGCGTCAACCACTCTATTTTCCTTGCCAGTCCTGTACTCAATCGTGTAATTCAATCCCAACAACTTAGAAGC
>NW_013629659.1:0-475 GCF_000695525.1 Brassica oleracea var. oleracea
TGGACGTTGAGCAATTCAAGATCATACAAGGATGTGAATCTGCCAAGTAAGCATGGGATACACTCATTAATCACTTTGAGGGAAACATTAGTGTGAGAAGAACTCGTCTTGATCATCTTGCCTCCAAGTTTGAAAACCTGAGAATGAGTGACGATGAGCCAATTGATGGATTCATATGCAAGATCAGTGAACTGGCAAGTGAAGCGTCTGTCCTTGGAAAGAAGTATGAAGAAAAGGATCTGGTAAAGAAACTGCTAAGGTGCTTACCTCCACGGTTTGAAGCTTATAAAGCTGTACTTACACTGGCTGTAGACACAGATGAGATGAAGTTTGATCAACTCTCTGGCATTTTGAAAGTGCATGATCTTGAGAAAAATGACTGACAATCTACTAATCAGAAGAGCATTGCTTTCACAGCCGAGTCTAATGATGATGGTCGAGTTACTAAGATTGAAGAAAACCTGAGTCTAATGGC
>NW_013629660.1:0-475 GCF_000695525.1 Brassica oleracea var. oleracea
TATAAAAACTATTTTTAAATATGTTTTTCAATTAATATTTATTAAAATTATTTTTAAATATGTTTTTCTTAATTTATATATTTATTATAACTAATTTTAAATATTTTTTCAATTAATATTTATTAAAACTATTTTTAAATATGTTTTTTTAATTTATGTATTTATTATAACTATTTTTAACTATGTTTTTCAATTAATATTTATTAATACTATTTTAAATATGTTTTTTTAATTTAAATATTTATTATAACTATTTTTAAATATGTTTTTCAATTAATATTTATTAATATGTTTTTTTAATTTATATATTTATTATAACTAATTTTAAATAATTTTTCAATTAATATTTATTAAAATTATTTTTAAATATGTTTTTTTTAATTTACAGGTCTACTGGTGATCAGACCCGGTTTCGATATCGTCGTGCGTCACCACGAGGTCGTAGTGGTACGGGGAGCCACTCTCAGGGTTCGTC
>NW_013629661.1:0-475 GCF_000695525.1 Brassica oleracea var. oleracea
TCCAAATCTGATCCATTCGAGTGAACCGATCTTAGGGTCCTTCACCATCCATACAAATAGCAACGATAAGATCCTCGAACCTCTCCATATGGTCCATAGGATGCTCGTGCGGTAACCCAGAGTAGGGTATCTGCGACACGAGTGTGTAGTACTGAGGCTTCAGCTCAAAATTCTCCTTCTGAATCTTCCTCGAACCTCTCCATATGGTCCATAGGATGCTCGTGCGGTAGCCCAGAGTAGGGTATCTGTGACACAAGTGTGTAGTTCTGAGTATTCAGCTCGAAATTCTGCTTCTGAATCTCTGGAAGTCGAATAGCTGATCTGTTGGCGTAGTACTCATCTGGACGATTGTAGTCAGCCAGTGCCCTTGGTCGAGCAGCCTCTTCTACAAGTTGAGAAGCTCATGTAGCATCAGTATCAGGGATTACATTTGTAACACCCCCGAACCGTCCTAGGCATAGGTCAACCCACCGGC
>NW_013629662.1:0-475 GCF_000695525.1 Brassica oleracea var. oleracea
TTAATATTTTAGATCTTGGATTCTTCAGTGCCATCCAATCGTTACAGAATAAGGAGTCCCCGATAAACATAGAAGATCTTGTTCATGCAGTGGAAGAATCTTTCGAAAAGTATTCATCGGAAATGGTAAACCGTATTTTTCTTACTCTTCAGTCATGTATGAAAGAGATCATGAAATGTGGAGGACAAAACAAGTACAAAATCCCGCATATGAAGAAATCCGTGCTGGAGAAAAATGGTCTTCTACCTACACGAATCAGTTGTGATGCTATGTTAGTTCAAAATGTGATAAGCACACTTGGTTCATTAGAGTAGTAGGTTTAAGTTTTTTATATGCTTTTTCTTTCTTATCTATTATCTTGTGTTTTGTTGTTGTTATGGTCACGTATCAATTTGTTTTTATGATTTATTGTCTTCTTATCAGGTACTTTAATTATTTCAAAGCAACACTTAGCAACACTTAGCATAATACATAG
>NW_013629663.1:0-475 GCF_000695525.1 Brassica oleracea var. oleracea
TTTTTCTTTAGGTTTAGGTTTTTTAGGTCTAGTTAAGTGTAAACCGAGTTAGGAAAATTGTAGTGGTCTGACTTTATTTTTTAATTTCTGGTTTAGTTTTGTAAACCAGAATTAATCTGTAAACCAAATTTAATTTATTAATAAAATTTATTTTCAGTTACAAAATAATTTTTGATTTAATTTATAATTATTTAACTTTTAACTAATTAATCCTAATTAAATATTCAAAATAATTTTTAATTGTTATATTTCTAGTTATAGCATTATATCAATGTCATTATATGTACATCATAACACGAATCAGAAGCTATAGTTAAGTTAATAATATCATATAAGTGTTGCTATCGTATCTGTATATTTCGTAGCGTTCAGAAAACACTATCGTAGGAGGGGTACCTATGATTGTTGCCGCATACATAGCATTTGTAAATTCGCTATCAAACATCTACTATAGCATATTTCTCGCGCTAACAAT
>NW_013629664.1:0-475 GCF_000695525.1 Brassica oleracea var. oleracea
GCTCAGCCCAGAGGTCTGTCCGCTCCTGGCTCGTATTAGCAGCATAACAGCAGTGTAAATGAAGGCTAGAAGACCCAGGATTTTGATTTCACAAGTAACTGATTGCCGAGATTGGGAAATGATCGAGACTGACAGTGGGTCTCGCCAAATGAGGATCACCCTTCCATCATCATCAGCTTGGTGGTTGGAAGCATAGTTTCATCTTGGACAGATGGAGGACATGATATGGGGCAGGGTAAGTTCTTTGATATGTGTTTCTAATAAAGCTCCAAAATAAACATGTTGACTATTAAGCCAACTGACAAAAGGTCGATGCTTGTCCGAATCATTTAAACCTCAGACATTCCAAAAAAAGAGTTTTACACTCATTAGGAAGAAAATTTTGGTCCCCCATTAGAGTGGAGAGAACCAAGGGAAAAAGGACACGGAAGGTTAGGATCAGAAATTTGGGGAATATGGTTAGGGGGAGTAGAAT
>NW_013629665.1:0-475 GCF_000695525.1 Brassica oleracea var. oleracea
TGTTCCTCGGAATATACCGAGGAACTGTTCCCTCGGTATATACCGAGAGACATTTCCCTCGGAATATACCGAGGGACATGTTCCTCGGAATATTCCGAAGAATATGTCCGTCGGTATATTCCTATCGATCGATGTATATATGTCCAAAAACGCATCGATCGATGAACGTCCGAGGAAATATCCCGACGAAGTTCTCCCTCGGTATATTCCGAGGACATTTCCGACAAACTAGTGATCCTCGGAATTTCCTCGGAAGTTTGTTTCATCTGAATTCCGTCGGAAAATTCCGAGGGATTTCCGAGGAAAGAAGAAATTCCGAGGAATTATTTTCGACGTCTTGTTTCGTCGGTATGTCGTCGGAATAACGATATTCCGACGCAATTGCGACGATTTTTTTCCTCAGAATCCTTGCGGTTTTCTTGTAGTGTATCCAGATAAATCTTGGAGGCATGTCTACACGATCCTAGTAGGAGAC
>NW_013629666.1:0-475 GCF_000695525.1 Brassica oleracea var. oleracea
CAAATTCGATTCATATGTTCTTAGATTTTGAATTACCTTTTAGCTTAATTGACTGTTGAAACCGGACCACCAAAGAATGAACCTCGAGCTAGACTGGACGCGAGCTGGCCTGGACACGAGCTGACTGCGAACGGATTGAGGCTGAGGTCGTGAGCGGCTGATCGGGGACGCGAGCTGTTTGCTGTCGGATCGCGAACGGCTTGATCGTCTGGTGCGAACGGGACGCTTGCTGTCCGGGAACACGAGCTGTCCTGGATGGTAGCTGAGGCTGAGTTCGTCTAGGATCAGGAACGCCTTGGGCTAGAGCTGATCGGGGACGTGAGCTGGAACAAGGGACGCGATAAGACACGATCGGATGATAAGGGTTCGTCGGGTCGCGGCTAGGTTTAGGGTTTTGGGATTTTGGTTTTGGCTCAGGGTGTTTAGAGTTTCACTACAAGAAAACACACCGAATTCCGACGGAGGTTCCGACGGA
>NW_013629667.1:0-475 GCF_000695525.1 Brassica oleracea var. oleracea
TTCGCAGTACCTTATAGAGAATGAACTCCACGCCACCAATCAGATCGACCTGTTCTATAAGAAAACTTGAGGCACTTGACGTTGCCTTGATAGAACCATCTAGCTCTAGAGATCGGTAAATCATATTTGTCATGATACAAATAAGCTTGGAATGAACAACTTCTGACCAAGAATTCCTTTTGCTAGTTCAAAGTAACTGGCTCGTCAGAAAGTACAGCTTAGCAAGAGAGCCAATTTAAAGGTAGCATACCGCGGAAAAGAGAAATAAAAAATGTCTAAGAAACAAATAAAATGAGAGATCCAAATGAGAGTATGAAGGCAATGACAGCAGAAGGAAAATATAATATTCAGCCGCATAGGCCTAACATACCCTTATGTCAAGACCACTTAGCTGCTTTCTCCTTATTTTCCCTCTATCACAGACGACAAACAAGCAGCTGAGAGCAGATGCCCAAACGGATTCTTCCTTTTCCTC
>NW_013629668.1:0-475 GCF_000695525.1 Brassica oleracea var. oleracea
AATATAAGCATAAAATTAGGTTCAATCATAATTCTCAAAAACTTAACCAAATCTTTAAAATTATCAAGGAATTCAAAAGAAAAATAAGAGCCAAGTTCTATACATGAATTAAAACTACACCTTCTGTATGTAGCTCAAAACATAATAATCATTCGTGTTGTTTTTGTATTCTAAACTCAGTTTTGGTGTTTTAGTAAACTAATTTAAAAACTTATTACAAAAATGCAAGAACGAGACTATATCATAAAAAACACATATAAAAATATGGATTATTTTATATTCACACAAGAAAATTAGTTATGAATTTTTAAAGGTAATTATCCGCACGTAGCGCGGAAAAACGATCTAGTCATTTTAAAAGAGGAATTTAAGCTTGCATCAATAGTTTCTACGACATTTTCTTTACTAGGGATCGTTAGGCGCTGGGTTTTTTGCATTTTAATCTATTTTTGTCTCTTGCTTACTAATCTAGCAT
>NW_013629669.1:0-475 GCF_000695525.1 Brassica oleracea var. oleracea
AAGGGGATTGGTCTCCCCTTCTGTTCGAGTTGGTCGCTTGAACTAAACTAAGTTGATGAAAATACAGAGCTACAACTGTGTTGGATGCCTTGTTCTTATGCAAGTAGTATCTTTGTAGCTATTTCTGAGTATAGAAAACTCAGGTTCACTGTGGACTTTATGAGCAGAGGAGTTCAGCCGTTCCAGAGTCGGTTGAATCAGGTGCAGATTTAAAAACACATTATCAAGGGCGGTGGCGTAGTCACCGACCCTTACCTAATTCTAAGCTAATCAGTTTCTTTTTGATTCTAATCTATTAGCTAATGACAGGAATAACATTCCCATATAACGACAAATATCTGGGTCTATCGATGTATTTTCTTCTAACCATTCATCCACAGTATCAGCGACTATAACTAAATCCATTTTTAGCATCTCAATCTCTGATTCATCCGTGTATATTTCACTAATATATTTTGAGTTTGGACTCAACTCT
>NW_013629670.1:0-475 GCF_000695525.1 Brassica oleracea var. oleracea
CAGTTTGGATTTGTTTTGAGACCATGGATCATCTCATGAGCTATGAGGAGATTATCCGATATCAGACGCCCCGCTACAAAAGCACCTTGTGTCTGCGACACAATCCTTGGCAGGATCGTTTTCAGTCTGTTACTCAGCACCTTGGATATTATCTTGTATATCACCGAGCAAAGACTGATCGGTCTGAGGTCCTTCATTTGATTTGCGTTAGGTACCTTAGGCAACAAGCAGAGTTGTGTGTGGTTCCAGTCTGTAGGAATAACCCCAGAAACAAAGAATTCCTTCACCTCCTTCGTTACCTGTTCCCCCGTGACAGACCAATATTTCTGAAAGAAATGGCCGGTCATTCCATCAATGTCAGGTGCACTATCACTTTTGATTGCTTTCACTACACGTTTAATCTCTGCGTCTGTCACCGGCGTCGTTAAACTAACATTCATTCTGTCAGAGACTCTCACTTGCATTCCCTCCAGCA
>NW_013629671.1:0-475 GCF_000695525.1 Brassica oleracea var. oleracea
TAGATATCTTCCAAGCTCAGGACTCATATCAAAAATTTCGGTGATACTTTCTTGATATCTTGCATATTTGCATTGTTTTATCCATTCATTCATAAACATTTTCATCATATAGATTAGGATTTAGTCATGTCTAGGTTGCATTTTGGATACATATGTCTCTATCAGGTATTGGAGTACCACATGAAGTTTCTGGAGACACTTGGGTGCATTTGGAGCTCAAAGGAGGTGATTAGAGTGATCTTTGGACGAGCACTGCCTGGAGCGACCAGCTCAGAGCGACTATCTCAAGTCACTCCAGCCAGAGCGACCTACCGGAGCGACGCCATGAACTCGCTCGCCCTATACGCTTCAACCTCCTAGAGCGACAAGGCAAAGTCGCTCCAGCTCCTAGAGCGACCAGTTCAGAGCGACACAGCCAGATCGCTCGTGAGGAATGACCCGGGAGCGACGTCTTCGGAGCGACACAGCCAGGTCG
>NW_013629672.1:0-475 GCF_000695525.1 Brassica oleracea var. oleracea
ATGTTATAATATTTTCAAAAGATTTGTTAAAAAAATTATATATATATCTATATTTATATATTTATTTATATTTATATTTAAAATAAAAAGATATCATGCATAAATGATTTGTATTATTAACTTTGATGAAATACATATTAATTTATATACGTGTATCATATAGTTTTCTAATATTAACACGTGCTACCTACATATTACATTTCGAATATAAATACTTACAAAAAATAAAATATATAAATTTAACAATTTAATATAATTTAATCATATTTAACACAATATAATAATTATTAATTTCTCTTAAAATGATTGATTATGATTATATAATTGATAAAATGATAGAATTTATATTTTTAATATTCTAAAATATATAAATGTATAATATTATTTCATAACTAATTTCAAAATTAATGAAAATATTTACATATAAATTTTGAAAATTAAGATCTTGTTAAAATCTTTTAAACAGACTTGTTAG
>NW_013629673.1:0-475 GCF_000695525.1 Brassica oleracea var. oleracea
GAAGACACTTGTCGGTCGATCGTGAGATGAACCTGTTGAGAGCTGCTATGCGTCCTGTTAGTCGCTGCACTTCGCGGCTGTTTTTCGGGCTTGGAAGGTCGAGAATCGCCGAGATCTGTTTGGGGTTGGCTTCTATTCCTCGCTGAGTGACGATGTAGCCGAGGAATTCCCCGGAGGTGACACCGAAGGTACATTTGGCCGGGTTGAGCTTCATCCCATAGTCGTTCAAGATTTTGAAGCACTCGCGCAAGTTATTTAGGTGGTCGTCGGCCTTGAGCGATTTGACTAGCATATCGTCGATGTACACTTCCATGGTGTTACCAAGCTGATCAGCAAACATTTGGTTAACGAGTCGCTGATAAGTCGCGCCGGCGTTTTTTAGCCCGAAGGGCATCACTTTGTAGCAATAAGTTCCTCTGTCGGTGATTAATGCCGTCTTCTCGCGATCATCGGGATGCATCAGGATCTGGTTGTA
>NW_013629674.1:0-475 GCF_000695525.1 Brassica oleracea var. oleracea
ACAAGCCCTCAAATAAGATGCACTTACATCCTCTTCTAACTATAAGTTCTCTAACTAAACTGTCACTTTTCCAACTCTAAAATTTTAAACTTTATCTTCTTCTTTCATCTCAAATCAACTTTTCCAACTCAACCTTATATTTTACCGAACGCATAATGTTTTAAAAATCCTAATTTTTAGTTCTCAAGAACTCGAAACCTAATTCCAAAATATTGTTTGGATCCCATTGTTTATATTTCCTCACACAAAAGTTTCATCTTTATCATTTTATTTCAGCCCTACTTCGTGGATTTTATTGGTGAGGACTTAAGAACTACTCTATTGATTGTTATTTGTAGATTTTATCCTTTGTTGGAGGACAAACAACGAAGAAAGTTTATGTCTTTTGCAGAAGCCACTCTCTTCCTTTCTCTCTCTGTTTTCTTCCTCTCTCTCTCTGGTTTGCTCTCTTCCCCTCTCTCTCTCTGTTTCTTTC
>NW_013629675.1:0-475 GCF_000695525.1 Brassica oleracea var. oleracea
ACTTAACATTATTAGCCAAAACAGTCATCAACATAGTCATAAGTTCAATTCATAGTAAACACCAAAATACATTACAAGCCGATTTCCAACAAGCCGATATTACAAGCAAACAACAATGACATTACAAAAGAGTCAAGAGAAAATTACAACAAAAAGACAGTCTGACATATTACAAAGCTTTATTTTATGGTTACCTTTCTTCCTTGCCGAGGGCTACGACGAACCGTAGGAGGAACCACACTCTCCTCGACTTTGCCTTTGCCTTTTTCCTTTGTTGTTGCAGGACACAGACTCTGTGATGATTTCCCCATTGTTGTTGAAGGACAAGGAATCTCAGATGCGCTGTCTTTTCCCATTGTATCAGAAGGACCCGGAATCTGTGACACCGCTTGCTTGAGCTCAGCCATGTCTTTCTGGACATTCTCAATACGCTCTTGGATGTCATTCTGCACCACCTCCTTGAAAGAGTTGAAAG
>NW_013629676.1:0-130 GCF_000695525.1 Brassica oleracea var. oleracea
CTTTATGTAACCAAATCAAGCTTGTACATCCCGATTCATCCTGGTTTGATTTGAATGACGATGAAGTTGTCTTATTCCCAAACAGGCAAACTGGGATCACCTTATTTGAAAGTGGGATAACTTCTTCATC
>NW_013629676.1:288-475 GCF_000695525.1 Brassica oleracea var. oleracea
ACTTCTTCATCATGACTCCTATGAGATTTATTCAACTTCCTGGTGATTCTCCACTACTTTATGTATCCAAATGAAGCTCTTACATCACGATTCATTCTGGTTTGATTTGGAAGATGAAGAAGTATTCATATTCCCAAACCGGGAAACTGGTATCACCTTATTTTAAAGTGGGATAACTTCTTCATCC
>NW_013629677.1:0-474 GCF_000695525.1 Brassica oleracea var. oleracea
GAGAAAGAGAATGGCTTCAAGGAACTCGTCCTCTGTTGCTCTTTTCTTCGCCCTCAACATCCTCTTTTTCACCTTAACCGTTGCAACTGATTGTGGTTGCAGCCCAAGTCCCAAACCCAAGCCGGTCCCAAGTCCTAAGCCCCCCAAGCATGTCCCAAGTCCTTCAGTCCCAAGTCCCTCTGTCCCAAGTCCATCGGTCCCACACCCTAATCCTAGGCCGGCCACACCTCCGAGGACCCCTGGCTCATCAGGAAACTGTCCAATAGATGCTCTCAAGCTCGGTGTATGTGGAAATGTCCTAAGCGGCCTACTCAACATACAATTGGGTCAGCCATCAGCTCAACGATGCTGCTCGGTTATCCAAGGTTTGGTTGACCTCGAGGCTGCGGTTTGTCTCTGCACTGCTCTTAGGGCTAACGTTCTTGGGATCAACCTTAACGTTCCTATATCTCTCAGCGTTCTTCTCAACAAGTG
>NW_013629678.1:0-474 GCF_000695525.1 Brassica oleracea var. oleracea
TCCATACCTGCAGATGTGTGGTATACTCCAGCTATCAAACGAGCTTTAAACTAAGGGCGCTCGCAGGTCTCCAGTTATACATGGCTTCTGTAAGTTCCTCGGTTTAAAACAAAAATCTTAGAGAGTTACTTTAGCACCACCCTGCCGCTAAAAAGAAGAAAATTGAGTGAAAGTAAAAGACATTTCATAGATACTGGACTCGTCGGTGAAGGTAGCAAGTGGGAATTGCAAGTGAAATCAGATTATGGCTTCTATATGTGGCAGATAGTTTGGTGAGTTTATCTGACATCACTTTGGCTGAGACTGGTTTTGGTTAAGATCTGAAGAAAGCTGTTTTGGCTGAACAGAGATCAACTGGAATGTGATCAAATGATTCATCTGCCTTCTCCTTTTTCTGCGGGAATGGCGAACGTACAGAGACACTGAGCTCTGATAACTGCAGCCATGTCATTTTTGGCCTAACAAACTGAAGGT
>NW_013629679.1:0-474 GCF_000695525.1 Brassica oleracea var. oleracea
TCAGGTCTTGAGGGAGACCCAATCCCTGACAATTCCAGCTGACTATGCTCATTAAGCTTCCAGCGATCCCTCATGCGGGATCACCCTTTCTTCTTCACGCCTTGCGATTTTTTCTTTCGAGAAGTCCTCCCCTGTTACCTTCCTCTTGCTACCACTCCTTTCATTCCTTACTTCACTCCCATACAGGTCCTGTAGAATATTTGATGAGTCTTTCTGCCGCTCCTGTCTTTTCTTGGTATAAGGTCTTCTTCTTGGCTTACTAGTCTTCTGAGCAACTCCGGATGGTCTAATCATAGAAGAACTAGAACCATATTCCGTAGAGTTGCCACCAAGACTCAGCGAACCATATTTGATCTCATTGTCCCTCACTACCTTAACCATCTCAGGAGTAGACAAAGTTGAGGCTGGTCTTTCCAATCTACTTCTATTCAGCACTTCCCTTAGGTCCCTCTCCTCTGACTGATCCATAGGTAA
>NW_013629680.1:0-474 GCF_000695525.1 Brassica oleracea var. oleracea
AGAGAGAGAGATTAGATAAATAGACAACGACGGGAGGCACAAACCCTGAGCGAACCCTAGATGGACGAAAGCAAGCCTTTTCCGCAGTCTTTCAACATGGTTATGGACGAAGGCACATCCGATCCGCGATATACCGAAATGATTTCTAATCCGCAGTTTACCTGCAAACCCGTGCCTACGCCGGTAGTAATATTCGAAAGTAAGATCTCTCTGTATCTCTACCTCTTGCTTATAATTTTCCGGCGGGGATCTGAATTAGATTTCATCTGATAGGTCTGTCATCGTAAAACTAGTGTTTCTTATCGTCGATCTGTCATAGTAAATTTGATTTCTTTTTTTTCTTCCTTCTCCTAGTAATTGTTTAATCGTTTTCCGTTTGCAGACGCTAAGACATCTGTCTTTTGGGACATTGCTGATTACCCTATTCCTATTGGTGCCGATCCTGTATTGTTTTGTAACCGTATGAAAGACGCT
>NW_013629681.1:0-474 GCF_000695525.1 Brassica oleracea var. oleracea
TAGTCGTCGTAATCAGAGGCATCAACGATGTCGTTGGTGTTGTAATTGTTCACAGATTTTTCTGATTCCATCGTTAATGGTCTGTCTTTGTTGGCTGCTCTGTTTTTTTATTTCTCTTAGTTTTTACTCTCACTCTCTTTGAAATGGTGTTTGTGAAAGTGCAGGAAGGTGGAGGAGGATAGCTTTAATAGGATTGTTTGAGAATCATGTGAAAAAACAGGAGCCTCATGTTGGACACGTTCTGTTTTGTTGCTGTTGTTCAACAAAGATGTCAGTTTATTACCAAATTGGAGAAGTTTTGCTTTTTGCATGCATTATCATATTACCAAGGGAAGTGGTCCGTTTTCTGATGGACCGTGGTGAAAGTTAACAAATAGCAGAAGACATGCAATGGACTTCGCTCCCAACTGGCATCCCACCTGGACACATTATAATATTCTTTCGATTTATGTCGACTGGAATGTTTTTTTTTTT
>NW_013629682.1:0-474 GCF_000695525.1 Brassica oleracea var. oleracea
CCAGAAAAGCAACTTGGCGAAGTTGTCATCAGATCATCTCGGTGAAGAAGAATTTTCAGTCACGTCGTTCGACTTTTACGAGGAAGACAACAAAGGAAGAAAAGTGGTAATGTGGACCTATGGTGGAGATTGTAGAATAATAGGCCCAATTCTCAATTCTGTCTTGGCCCACTCCAGCCCAACAAGAATCCTGCACAAATCAAAATAGGAAAATAGGTTAGTTTCTGTTTCTGTTGATGTCGGTCAAAGACTTTACAAAAGATATAATATGGAATAGGTGGAGTAAAGTCGGTGATCATGTTATATATAAAGGAGGTGGTGTTGTGGCTTTAGAATCATCTGAAAGAGAAGCATAGAGACCTGGAGGAGCTAATGAGTGAGAGAGAAATCAAGAGAGATACTAATTCATAAGTTCGAGTCTTGTGTATTAATTTTAACCAAGCTGTGATTTCTAATTAGTTCTTGTAAGGATAT
>NW_013629683.1:0-474 GCF_000695525.1 Brassica oleracea var. oleracea
TTTTTTTTCTATTGAGTTGCCATGGTGCTGGGTGGGTTTTGAGTCGGGGGTAGTGAGGTTTCAAGGTTTCATCACGCTGAGTGGCCTTAATGTTCTGAGCAATACTGGTGTTTGAGGATGCAAACCTGGTGGACGAGGATCTCTGTTCAGGGGTTCTGTTTCCGTCACAAAATTTTGTTGAAATCATTTCCTGAGGAAAGCTTGCTAATATACTTTACTCTGATATTTGTTCCTTGCAGCCAATGGAAATATATGTTGATGATGAAGCCAAACTGACTCTTCATGGGCTTGTCCAGGTAACCTAACTTATGACCATCGTATTACTTTTCATTTTGGTTGGTGTATGTATATATTATTTTGAGCGTTCTGATTGTTTTGTGTCATGTCGTTTTAACAGCACTACATCAAACTGAGCGAGATGGAGAAGAACCGCAAGTTGAATGATCTTCTTGACGCATTGGACTTCAATCAAGT
>NW_013629684.1:0-474 GCF_000695525.1 Brassica oleracea var. oleracea
TCCGTCGGAATGTCCGTCAGAATACCGCTGTTTTCTTGTAGTGATATGTGCATTTTGGGACAAATAAAGTTGAAGATATAGATAGATACAATCATGCATTAATAGGTTCAGTTAAAAACACTCAATCGTCAATATATTTTAGAGATGTTTTTTCATGTATTGAATTTCAACCAATGTTCGCTAAAATTGGTCATGGTGGTGGATGACTGGTAAAGTTATGAAGTTACTTCTTCCGGCGGAGAGGAGAGAGAAAAAAATGGCCAAGGTCAAATGTTTTCTACTAAAATTTTAAAACACTTGTACTTATCATAGATTGCATACATATTGCATTGCCAGAGAATTCACATGCTATGTGATGATGATAGCTTTGCATCTACTATCTAGTCATATGCCCCGGGACATGATTCCCTACGCAGCGATCGAGCTCTTCTCGCCAAACCTTCAAATGCTATCTCCCGAAGACCGTAGCAGGCT
>NW_013629685.1:0-474 GCF_000695525.1 Brassica oleracea var. oleracea
TAGTTATTGTTATTTTTATTGGAGTTTTAATATTAAGTGTTAGAGATTTGTTTAAATTTTTAGTGTTGAGGTTTCTTTTTAATTATTGGTAGAGTTTATATTAAAAGTTAGAGTTTAGAATAAAGAAATATATGAGTATAGGGTTAGGGTTAAAGGTTTGGAATATTGATTTTGAGATTAATTTTGAGAAAATATTAACTTTTGGATTTATAACAAAGATTTAAAGTTAACTTTAACATTTGATGCTGAAATATTAGAGTTTAAAGTTTGTATTTAGAATTTAGTGTTTAAAACTTATTTAGGGTTTAGGGATTTAAAAAACCAAAGATAACGTTTTTAATTATGGTTTGCTATTAAATTTAAGTGTTACGTATAAAACCATATGATATCATAGCGTTTCCAAATATACGAGTTTATTATAGCGTTTCCAAATATACAAACGCTATCTAAAACTGACGTGTATGTCAACTATAG
>NW_013629686.1:0-474 GCF_000695525.1 Brassica oleracea var. oleracea
ATATATATATATATATATTTATTTGAGTTTAAAAGTTTTAGTTATTTTTGTTGTCTTTTCCAAATTTCTTACACAAAATCTTCGTACATTTTTATTTTATAATTATTTTTGTCATATTTAGTGGTATGAATGTTTTTTTTGAACTGATTCTTTAGTGGTATGAATGTTAATGATTCTTTAATGGTATGAATGCTACTGGAATGTTATATTTTTATTTTGTTTATGATATATGCAAAAACAGGAAATTGTTAAGTATTTTTTCATGTGAATATTAATTTTCTGATTTTGTTAGAAAATTAAAAAGTAAATTCATAAATTGATATGAATATGATTTATATTATAAACTAAACAAAAATAGAATCATCTAAACATGATCATTTTTATTTTATATTTTTTTCATTATTTTATAACAGTTGAGATTATATTATAAATTATTATCAGTATATATTTAATAATGTATTTAAAACTTGCCGT
>NW_013629687.1:0-474 GCF_000695525.1 Brassica oleracea var. oleracea
ACACTTAATTTTTCAAAATCCAAAAATCAAAAAAATATATAACATATAAATTTGAATAATAGTAACACTATCATTTTTCATATTTTGTTTTGTTGTTTATAATTCTATGTGTATATTCTCAATGGCTTATAGCCTCAATTTTATATAGTAAATAAAATGATGATTTAGTATATTTTTGGTGTTTTTAAAATATTATGTGAACATTCTCAATTATTAAAAAGGTCAATTTTGGGGTATGTTTATACTTTACATTTTAATTTATTTCTTGTGTCTTGTTACACTTTGTTTCCATAAAAAAAAATCCAATCTTGATCTTGCTAAGGATCCCGAGATTGAAATGTTATGAATGATCTAGTATCGAATACTTGTAATAATATCAGAAAAAAAGTTCTCAGGTGCTTCCAGAACTTCAACTTATATATATAGTATAGGTTATTTTTATTAGCATAAAGCCTAAAGTTTGAAAATCACGAA
>NW_013629688.1:0-474 GCF_000695525.1 Brassica oleracea var. oleracea
TAAAATCTTACAACAGGGTTGTCACAGTCTTTTTTCAGGAGCAAGATATGTTTCTTCCTAGAAACCATAGTCAATGCAATTCTTGGGAGAGAGCTATCCATGACAGAGGCTAAAGTTACGTAGATGAAAAAATAGATCAGAAACACAATAGATTTTTTCAGATAAGGAAAATATGAGATAAGTTGTTGACTAATTACCAGTTTCAGTTGTTGGTATGTCATTCCACTTGAATTTGCCTGATTGTAATCTTGCTTGGAGCTGCCAAATATGCTATGTTTACCAATTTCTAGGTTTGTGTTCGCAATCATCGACTTTCACAATGGAATCTGCTTTCAAAGATGGCATGTAATGATTAGCATGTCCGACAGGAGTAAACCCATGAATCACGGAATCTGCAGATAGTATTATCCAACAAATATCATGAAATAATTAAAACAATTATGTTAAATAAGTGTGATAGATCGAAGATTAACT
>NW_013629689.1:0-474 GCF_000695525.1 Brassica oleracea var. oleracea
ATTAAAAGAATAATTGCACACAGAAGAAAAAAAATTAAAACTCTTGCGGAAAACGTACCGTATAGAATGTAGGACAACCTTAATATAGCTCATAATTGTAACACAAACCCAAAGTTAGTAGCCATTAGTATCTACAAACCTTAACATTTGGTTAAACTACTAAAATCTGGTATTGTAAAACGATTAGAACTCCATATTTGTCTTATTCAAATAGTATATAACACATTCAATAACAAAATATAAAACCCACGGCACCTTGAAATACTTTACCACTTAAGTAATTTGTTGGTCTTTTCGGCTCTATTCTTTGTCTTCAATCTTTGATTTGGGCTACAATAGTATGAGTCTTACGATAATCAAATAGCAATTAACTAGATTTAGTCTTTTGTTTTGAAACAAACTAGATTTAGTTCATCGGTCAATTTTTTTTCTACGTCCATATATGGTCACTAATCTAACCTATACTAAAAGGGA
>NW_013629690.1:0-474 GCF_000695525.1 Brassica oleracea var. oleracea
CGGTCGCTACGTAGCGACCAAGCACGTACATGGCTCGGTCGCTACGTTACGTAGCGACCGAGCTCTCCTCGAAGCTTGATCGCAACGTAGCGACCGAGCCGTGTACGTAGCGACCGAGCCGTGTACGTAGCGACCGAGCCGTGTACGTAGCTCGGTCGCTACGTAGAAGCTCGGTCGCTACGTAGAAGCTTGGTCGCTACGTAGAAGCTCAGTCGCTACGTAGCGACCGAGCACGTACATGGCTCGGTCGCTACGTAGCGACCAAACACTTACATGGCAAAGTCGCTACGTAGCGACCGAGCTCTCCCCGAAGCTCGGTCACTATGTAGCGACCGAGTACGTACACGGCTCGGTCGCTACGTAGTGACCGAGCTCTCACTGAAGCTCGCTCACTACGTAGCGACCGAGCTCTTACCGAAGCTCGCTCGCTACATAGCGACCGAGCTCTCACCGAAGCTCGGTCGCTACGTAGCG
>NW_013629691.1:0-474 GCF_000695525.1 Brassica oleracea var. oleracea
TTGGAATGGACACAATCAGCTGCAGTGGCCTGCTCTTCCTCCGTGGTCCATGTACCCACAATGGGCCAACATGCCGATGTGGCCTGGTTCGCCGTGGTCTCAGTCAAACCCTCAAGTAAGAGCTACGGCTGCGCCTCATACACTGCAGAGACAGTCCCGTCCGTCCCCAGGGATCTTAGGTCCAGCACCTCCTTCCACTGGTTCAGCTTATCTTGCAGGAATGCACCAAGCCCCTTCTGTGGAATCTAACGATCTCATACCCACAACTCTTGCTAACGCCTTCAATACCATGACTCTCACTGATCCATCTGATGCTGGCTGGTACATGGATTCAGGTGCGACTGCTCATCTCACTTCTCAGCCAGGTACTCTCTCAACTATATCTTCTTCTTCGCATACGTCACTTCCGCTTGTTACTGTTGGTAATGGTTCTATTTTACCGGTCACTGCTTTTGGTCGAACATCCTTTCCATC
>NW_013629692.1:0-474 GCF_000695525.1 Brassica oleracea var. oleracea
ATATTGTATATTTACTTATTATTTATTTTTTTTTATATTGTATATTTGCCTATTATTGTTTAATGTAATGTTTCTATTTTTTATATTGTTTATTTACTTATTATATATTTTTCCTTATATTTCAAATTTACTTATTATTTATTTTCTATTTTTTAAATAATAATGCCGCATGTCATATTTTGGGAGAATTTTTTCGCTGATGTGGACGCTCTATGTGAATTAGTTATATAGCTAATTCAAGGGATTAACTCGGGCTACGCCCGAGATTTTAATTTTTTCTAATTTAAGTTGTTAAATTATTTATATTTAGGTTATGATATATATTTATATAAATGTTAAGATGCATATCATAATTAAAATTTATTTTTAAATTTTAACACGTTAAATTAACATATTTTTTACTATTTAAATATTTTTTTGTAATTCAATCTAGTTATCATATTTAGCAAAACTATCTGTTGAGTGTTGGAATAA
>NW_013629693.1:0-474 GCF_000695525.1 Brassica oleracea var. oleracea
GTTAGAAATCAGTTGAAAAGAACCATTTTAGATTATTGTTTTTTTTTGTAGCAGCTTATTTTTTGTAGCAGCTTATTTTTTGTATCAGTTAAAACAGCTTATTTTAGATTATCTTAGATTATTGTAAATCGTATTTTGTCACAACTTTCCAACGGATCCCTATATTTCCACTAGATAACAATATAAATAATGAAAACAAGAAAAAATATAATATCTATTCCTAAGATTTTATTACTGGTTTTATTCTTTTAATACCTGGTAGCCTCTATTTTTTACTTTAAAAATAAAGTATTTTAAAAATAAAATAAAAAGGATTTTTTTCCTCCAATGGTTACATGTATTTTATACCCTAAAAAGAAACTATTCTAAAAAATATTTTTTTATTTTATTAATTTATGATACAATTTTTAACTTTCGAAATATGAATTTTTTATCCTTTTATTTTATAATAATGTACTACCACAATAACAATAT
>NW_013629694.1:0-474 GCF_000695525.1 Brassica oleracea var. oleracea
GAGACATCGCTAGGATCCAGGTCGACTTGCTCGGCTCCGTTGTCCTCCGAAGCCTTCGCGGGAGGCAAGGGCTTTCAGAGTTTCCCTTTTCGATGGGAGATTTCTCGCTAGGGTTTTGACCCGAAGGTCGTTCCTGCGCGGCTCCAGGCCTATTGAGTGGGGTTGCAAAGTCGAGTCTTTTCCTGCGGACTTTAGTGGTTCCGCGGGGGCAGATTGCTCGAGTCCTTACCGTTAAAGTTTCAACTTGTTTGGTCAAGGTGCTCACGAGCTTATCCTGTTCTTTCGACCTTTTTTCGTAGGTGGCGAACATCTTTTTAAACTCCTCGAACGCCGCGGCGTTGGCTGGTGCGTTGGCCGCGGATACGTCTGCTGCGGGAGTGTGGAGATCAGTGCCACTACCTCCGTTAAGAGGAGTATGCACGTTATATGTGTCGTCAGTTGACATGTCTGGTTGAGCGTGATGTGGTTGAGAGT
>NW_013629695.1:0-474 GCF_000695525.1 Brassica oleracea var. oleracea
TAGTACATGAGGTAATTATGAATTAAAGCAATATTGTTATAGTTTTCAAATTTTTCTCAAAATATATGTGTTAACCCATGCGAAAATACTGAGTTTTACGTTAAACGCTCTATATACTAATGCTTATACTTTTTAGTGTTGTTTTAAAATTTATAACCACATTATACATTTGTATTAATGTACGTTAAACTCTCTTTCGTGGCATATGAGAATCGTTATAATTTTTTATCAATTAATTTAGTAAAACTGTATAATACTCCATAAATCAATGGAATTAACCACTATAAAATCGTTAATTTCTTTAAAAACAGAGACAACGAAGGCTCAAAACCTATTTGAACAGCATCATATGTTAGTACAGGATGAAACTATACATTAAAACAATATTATCTTATTTTGAAATTTTCTCAAAATCTATGTGTTAACCACCCCCTTCAAAAATAATGAGTTTTTGGTAAATGCTTGATATACTGA
>NW_013629696.1:0-474 GCF_000695525.1 Brassica oleracea var. oleracea
ACTCCCTTTGTTTCTTACTTTATTCTGTTTTTATTTATCTATTGGGTTTTATTCAGACCATCATAACTATGTGCTTTATGAATATGTCTGAGTACTTCTTGCTGTTAGGTTTAGGTTTCTCAATAGGTTGATATATGTAATACTGTACAGACACATAATATGTCTAGCTACGGATGGAGACCTTTCCACAGTTAGATTGAGCCCATATTTTGATTAAGATAGAGCGTTGAGTTAGCTTTCCAAAGCCACCGGTTTGAGGTCAATCCGCATCCCGTAGCAGAAGTTATGTCCGTTTTACCGAAGAGTTGTTAGTCTGCCTCACGAGAGGAACCTGTCGAGGAGATGAAGGACTGTCGATCGATGTTGCAGCATTGGTGTCGATCAACAGTGATGCCAGAATATGGGCTGAGCATATTTTATGATTGCCGAAGCCCATAATCAAACCCAAATTACCAGAATACCCTTTGACGACCA
>NW_013629697.1:0-474 GCF_000695525.1 Brassica oleracea var. oleracea
GAAAACAATGGAGACATCAAGTTCATGGTGGAATCGGCCGTTTTCCCATGGTTTATGCCACTTTCTCTAGCAAAAAAATGAAGAGAAGAAGTTAAATGTGTGCTAATGGCAAAGGTTTAACGAAATGTTACTACATTTCTTCAAAGCTGGAGAAGCTTCCAACTTTGAGAAATCCATTTTCACCAAGGATTGTTCATTGCGGTTTTCAAGGGAGAAGTTTTGATCCGTCGTTCACGGTTTAACATTAGATATGACTACTGGACTCAAGGAATTTTAACTTGTGGGAGGTTGAAACATGCAAGACCATAAATTATAATAACTCAATTATTGGACCAAAACTAATTAGAATTCATATATCATAGATAAATTATTAATCAAGTGGGTATTAAAATTTGACTTATTCTTTGGTTCACCAACCAATAGGATCGTGTTATTTCATATTCGATATCTTTTAAAAAAGAAAACAAAATATTG
>NW_013629698.1:0-474 GCF_000695525.1 Brassica oleracea var. oleracea
GCTCACTGAGTAATACTAGATTACTCGTCCAACTCCGTTGTCCTTTTCGCAGGTCGCTTTTGGTAAGGATGATCAGATAGCTTGGTGCTGAACGTTAGGACCGCCGGTGTAGATTTTCATGCCTTTTGTAAACAGTATTATGAATTGTGTTATGTTGACTTGATTTGGCATTAGGCCGGACCCAGTCTTGAATTATTCAATGTATGAATATTTCTTAAATCAATAAAAGTAATTGTTTTATATGCGCATCATGAGTACTCTGATATTTGACTAGTCCAGTCTAACACAACGTTAGGTCGTAGCACGGGTTGAAAAGCCTTAGGCCTCGATCTAACGGAAAACGCTAACTCTAGGTACGGGTCGCAAAGCCTTGTGCCTTGAAGCAGCGGGACAAGTTAGTGGATGAACTGGTCGAGGTCGTGGAGTTAATTTTGTGACTTTGACTGGATCGTCCCTAACCCGTCACGTAGCGCT
>NW_013629699.1:0-119 GCF_000695525.1 Brassica oleracea var. oleracea
TTTATGTTGTACCTGTCCCCCTGACAATAAACCCTTGACCATAGGCTTACGTCGGCATTCTCCAAATATGTTGCAAGGTCCGGGTTTGCACTCCGTATCTCAGCCATGTACCGGTCAAA
>NW_013629699.1:341-474 GCF_000695525.1 Brassica oleracea var. oleracea
ACGATCCCAAAAGCCAATGGAAATATCTGAAAATTCCCATCTTGTGCGGCTGGAACTAACATAACACCTCCATATTTCCCACTTAAGTGAGTCCCATCCACCACAATGACCCTTCTCTGATACTTAAAACCTT
>NW_013629700.1:0-474 GCF_000695525.1 Brassica oleracea var. oleracea
GAGTTTTGTTTATTATTTTTTCACTATTGTTGACACTTATATATGTTGATCGTGAAGACTTACAGTAAAAGATTGGATGGAAATTGTGGAGTTTGAATTTTAAATATTAACCAAATTCCATTTCCTTTGACCAACTAAATTGGTGGTCGTAAAAATATAGTGGAGTTTATGTGTGAAACCAATTGTTTTATCAACTTCACGTGTTTGGTAGCTGTTAAAATTGTTTAGACTCCGTAGACGCCGCCGTTTTATCTCAAATAAGAGTCAGCAGGGCCATTGGGTTGTCGTGTGTAGCATGAACCATGAGAGTAGAGAATGGTGCCTTTAACCGAGTAATGAGTTGTGTATAGGACATATCCATTGTTGATTAATATGACTTGTGTTTTAACTTGCTTCTCTCCTGCCTTTTTATGCAGGAGAACGCATCAAGTATTTGATATGGCTGTTAGGGTTTTCAAGAACATACTACAGAGA
>NW_013629701.1:0-110 GCF_000695525.1 Brassica oleracea var. oleracea
CGGCTGCACCTGAGCCTGTCCCAGAAGGTGCAGTTCATCCGGATTTGAGTGTGCCTTCATATACTCCATTCGCGAGATATACGGTGGAGGATTTGCTTGCCCAGCCTGGA
>NW_013629701.1:348-474 GCF_000695525.1 Brassica oleracea var. oleracea
GGTAAGATTTTTAAATTTAATTAAATTTTCACTTTTAAATATATATATATATATTTTTAATATTTATTATTAATTGTATTTTTTTTAAAAAATTTATGTTTCAGCAAAAGTGGCATTGGTCTTTGG
>NW_013629702.1:0-474 GCF_000695525.1 Brassica oleracea var. oleracea
ACGTTTGGTCGGTTTGGGTCGTCGCACCCGGTCGGTTCGGGTCGTCGAATCCGGTCGGTTCCTCCTTCTTCTGCACCACCGCCCTGTTGATCCAGAAGTACTTACGGCTCAGTTGAAGGACAAGGATGATCGCATATCTTTGTTGGAGACCCAGATGGTGGCTCAACAGGCGGGCTATGAGGCACAAAGGAAGCTGAACCAGCAAATGATGGAGATGATGAAGAGGATGTACCCGAACGAGGTGTTCCCGAGCGTGCCAGACCCGTAGTTTTTTTTTTCTTTTCAAAAACTCGGAATGTTTTATTTTTATTTGTACAACTTTGAATATTAACTAATATGTTTTCAATTTTAATTTTAATTTTATATTTTCGAATTTAAATTTCAAAAATTTTCTTTTTTTAAAAAAATTAATTTTTTTTAAATTTCAAGGAAATGAACCCTCGGAATATACCGAGGGACATGTTCCTCGAAATA
>NW_013629703.1:0-474 GCF_000695525.1 Brassica oleracea var. oleracea
TTCATTTAACCGGGAAAATATTTCGCGAAAATTGAAATTAGAATTCCAACGTAATTCCGACGGATATTATCCATCGGACCCTAGGTTTTATAACCACGAGCCGCTTCTTCTTCCCCATTTCTCTCTTCTTCCTCTGCACGCGGCTCCTCTCTCCTCTCCGGCGATTTCCCCCTGAATTCCGACGATATCTGTTGATTGATGAGATTTGCACTTTGTATAAAGAAATAAAAAGAGTTTGATAGGCACTGAGAAGCTAGACTGATAGAAAAATGACCAATGATTGTTTGTTATGATCATTTGGAATGTTGTATAATAGGTTTAGAATTGTGATTTGGTTGAATAATTTGTTTTGTTGAATTGATTTAGAATTTTTTTTATAATTTTTTAATTTTTTTGTATTTATAAAAATCGATTTTTGTATATAAATTCGATTTTTGTATTTTACAAAATGATTTTTTTATATAAATTCGATTT
>NW_013629704.1:0-474 GCF_000695525.1 Brassica oleracea var. oleracea
TCGGAGAGAAATCAACAAGCGATCCTCTAACATACACCGCTACACCATCGTCTCGTTCCTCAGCTTGCGGAAGATTGGCAAGGAATTCGCGGATTACATTGGGCTGATAAGGGTCGAGATCAGTGAGGGTATGAATCAGGCCTGCCCCGATCACAATTCTTCTGACATCAGAGAGATTCTCGTCCGTGAGGGAGATAGACTGCTGAGGAATGAAATTCCGCCCTCGGAGCTCTCTGAAGCGCTCAGTCGCCTTGATTGAGAAGAACCGTTCAGTCATTGGCATCCTTTTAGGTCGCATAAGCTCTGGATAGAACTGAGCTTTAGTTTGATACACATTCCGACTCTCCTCAAATCTCTGTTCTTTGGAGCGATTCGGAGGAGTGTCTGATGCCATCGGAGCTTCGTCGGAGTGGTCGTCTGAGGATTTCCCATCTGAGAGAGACTCGACTTCAAGCTCAACGTTCTTGGGTAGAG
>NW_013629705.1:0-474 GCF_000695525.1 Brassica oleracea var. oleracea
TCCTACCCGAGATGTGGCCGTGTCCGACCATAAGGCTTTAGACATGGACGATGGTCCTGATGTACCAAACATTGATGCTTGGGACGCCAAGCTTCATGGTACTGATGGTCCTGATAATAATGAGATCTCAATAAATTATGTCTTGTCTGGAATACAATCGAAAAGAAAGAATGTCGACATTGATGATATATTTGCATACAAGGTAGCACTTGAACCTATGGATTTAAACGAGGATCATGAACCCACGTCTATTTATGAGTGCACTCAACGATCAGATTGGATCAAATGGAAAGAAGTTATAAACATGGAGTTAAATTCTTTAAAGAAAAGAGGTGTTTTCGGTCCTATAATCCGAACACCATATGATGTTAAACCAGTTGGATATAAATGGGTTTTTGTGAGGAAAATAAATGAACATGGTGAAGTTGTGAAATATAAAGCATGGCTTGTTGCACAAGGATTCTCACAGAGACC
>NW_013629706.1:0-474 GCF_000695525.1 Brassica oleracea var. oleracea
AATGATTATTCTAAGTTCACAATAGTATATATAGATGATGTTCTAGTTTATTCAACATCAATAGACCAACATATAAGCCATATCAACACGTTCCTTAACATAATAAAAAAACATGGATTAGTAGTATCTGCTAAGAAAATGTCATTATTCCAAACAAAAATAAGATTTTTAGGACATACTATATACCAAGGAACTATTACACCAATAGCAAGATCAGTTGAATTTGCAAATAAATTCCCTGACGAATTAAGGGAAAAAACTCAATTACAAAGATTTTTAGGATGTCTAAACTATGTTTCAGACTTCCTACCAGACTTAAGAAAATCTATTCAACCCTTATTCCAAAGACTGCAAAAGAATCCAAAACCTTGGACTAATCAATATACTTTACTCGTAAAACAAGTAAAAGAAAAGGTCAAAACACTTTCTTGTTTGACACTTCCAAATCCTGAAGCAGATATGATCGTCGAAACT
>NW_013629707.1:0-474 GCF_000695525.1 Brassica oleracea var. oleracea
TCTGTCTCACGATTTATCCTTCTTTCAGGATTTATATATTCACTGGGTATCATATGGCGTTTACATATTCATGGCCAACACAATACGCCTTTTATATATCACTTTAAACCCCATGTTTCTTTCATTATTCATTATGAGTACTCTTGTGTGGGTTTATGATCCTCGATACATATCTTTGTATTCATGTGCTACATACTTGCGCATTTTCTATGAATGTATTTGTCAACACACTTATATATATATATATATAGTTCCTTTTAGTTCCATGCATGGTATAAATCCTTTTATGATGTAATTAATATGTTGCAAATCACTATCAATAAAATAAAATGTTAAAAATATGTAAAATTTGAAATGAAGTTCTTTTAATATTGGGTGTACCAATATATATGTTACTATATTTAGTATTAGTTGTTCTATTTCGAGTGAGGTTCCTTAGAATTTATGGAAATTTATTTGGAACATTTATTTGGT
>NW_013629708.1:0-474 GCF_000695525.1 Brassica oleracea var. oleracea
TTAAGACTCGCCTGTTCTTTTGTGAAGAACAAGAAAATGTGAAAGAATAAAATGAAGAAAATAAAGACAACGCACACGTAAGAAAAAAATGGGCTGATAACTCTGAAATTTCAACTGAAAATCTTTAGGTAAAGCTTGGATCCTGATTGTTAAAATTTACTCATAAAAATAATATCAAAACTAGATTTTAACCCGCACTTTCGTGCGGATATTTTTCATTTATAAATGTATTTGATATTATTATAATTTTTATTTTTGTATTATATATTGTGTAACTCTATAATATTATTATTTATATTTCTTATTCGACATTATTAATATATAGTGGTTTGTTTAATACATTTTACTTTGTTATTAATTTTATTACTTACTAATATATTTTCAAGTTAGGTACAATAAAATAACAATATGAAATAATCAAATACATAACTCCTCCAAAATATTTTGTTTAGTTTATACATTCTGCTATAATAT
>NW_013629709.1:0-474 GCF_000695525.1 Brassica oleracea var. oleracea
TCGCTACGTAGCGGCCGAGCACGTACACAGCTCGGTCGCTACGTAGCTACGTAGCGACCGAGCTTCGGTGAGAGCTCGGTTAGGGACCGAGCCGTGTACGTGCTTCGTCGCTACGTAGCGACCAGCTTTTGCGCTGGTTGCTACGCGGCAACCTTGTTCGAGTCTTTCTCCGATTTTTTGTGAATGTGTTTTCTCCGCAAGATTCTTCGTAAAAATAAATCTTTTTCTAAGATTTATTTTTCGTAAAAAGCGTTCAAGTCCAATTTTTACGGACTTTCAGACATTGATTCCGTCGTGACAGATTTTGACCCCAACAGTCTCCTAGGTGCTAAACCATCTCCAGTTCCTACGGAGCTTAATCACAAGCTTCCACTGTCTAAAAGCCTGTGGCTTACTGATCCCGGCAAATACAGACGTCTCGTTGGTCGCCTCATCTATTTGACGTTTACTCGACCTGAACTAAGTTATATTGTT
>NW_013629710.1:0-474 GCF_000695525.1 Brassica oleracea var. oleracea
CCAGAGCGACAGGGAGAAGTCGCTCGCGGTTTCATCACTCGGAGACGTGAGAACGAGCCCGGAGCGACCTCTCGGAGCGACACAGTGAGGTCGCTCCAGCTGGGAGCGACGTTATGGGAGCGACAGGGAGAAGTCGCTCGCGGTTTCATCACCCGGAGACGCGAGAACGAACCCGGAGCAACCTCTCGCAGCGACACAGCGAGGTCGCTCCCGAAGCCTAGAGCGACTTGTCGGAGCGACGGGCTGAGGTCGCTGCGCGTTTTATTTCTACTCGAACTTGTGATTTCTCAAGGGCCTTTTGGTCATTTCATTATGCACGTTTTTATTTTCTAAACCTATGTTTTAATACTCGAGGAGCCACCAAAAGGGGGATCATCTTTGTTCTTAGAAAAACTACCAAAAACCTTTGGAAAGTCATCTCTTTGAATGAATTGATCAGTTTATTATTGAGAATTCTGTGTTCTTATCTATTTC
>NW_013629711.1:0-474 GCF_000695525.1 Brassica oleracea var. oleracea
GTGATAACTTCGTTTCCCAAGCTTTAATGTTATCGCCCACAAGACTTTGTAGCATGTTCCCTAAAGCTCGATTCGTGACTTCAGTCTAACCATCTGTTTGAGGATGATATGCTGAACTCATATCCAAGCTTGTGTTGAGCATCTTCCATAAAGAACGCCAAAAATGACTTAAGAAACGTGTGTCTCGATCTGATACGATGGAAGTATGAAGGCCATGAAGACGGTATATTTCTCGAAAGAACAGTTGTGCTACCAAGACCGCATCAGTTGTTCTTTTTCAGGGAATAAAATGAGACATCATGGAGAATCGATCTACCACCACAAAAATAGAGTCATTACCTCTTTGAGTACGTGGAAGCCCTAACACAAAATCCATACTTATGTCAGTCCACGGCTGAGTAGGCGTCGGTAGTGGGAGATATAAGCCTGTGTTAGACGCCTTTCCCTTAGCTTGCTGACACGCACGACACCGTT
>NW_013629712.1:0-142 GCF_000695525.1 Brassica oleracea var. oleracea
ATTTAATGATTTCAACTTGCGCAAGTAATCCATATTAGAAAGGTGGGAACTTTACCCGATATCCGAAGTAGCACCCGAACCCGATCCGAAAATGTATGTCAAGTTTTTTATTTAAAAAATTAACAAAAAATTACATCCAATT
>NW_013629712.1:196-474 GCF_000695525.1 Brassica oleracea var. oleracea
CATTCAATCTATTAAAAATAAAAAATTAGTTAACTGAAAGTTATATTTTTAAATATAAGAAACTTGAGAAATGAAAATTTTAATTTTTTTTTTCAAAATCTAAATATCCGAACCCGATCTGAAATAACCGAATCCAAAATAAAAATACCCGAACCTGACCCGAAGTACAGAAATACCCGAAGGGGTTCTACACCTCTACACCGAAATACTCAAAAATCCAAAATACCCGACCTGAACCCGAACGGGTACCCGAACGCCCACCCCTACTAATTAGAAAC
>NW_013629713.1:0-261 GCF_000695525.1 Brassica oleracea var. oleracea
GTTCTTAAACATAGAACTTGGGAGAGGTTGGTATTAGCTTCTGCGCTACTAATATTACTAGCCTCCTATAAGTTGGTGGAAGCTGAGCTGTTCATTGGCTTGGTGAGATACTTTTCCTTTAAAAGTTAAATGGAGTTACTGTAGCTGGAATCATATGATCTAATCACACGTCATTATTTTTCTTAAAGTTATGATTGCTTAGAGTATCTTTATCCCAGCACCCCATTAAGGATGCTTATTTTTTTTTTTTTTTTTTTTTTT
>NW_013629713.1:330-474 GCF_000695525.1 Brassica oleracea var. oleracea
AACCGCGGCGCTTATTTTGCAGCTGAAAGCATCGTTGTTTGCCATTTTTGTGGGGTCCATAGGGCTAAGCACCCCTTTTTTTTTTGTGCGATAATGCTTGTAACGGCCCGGTTCCTGGCCCGTAAAATTTCCCAAAGAATATGG
>NW_013629714.1:0-474 GCF_000695525.1 Brassica oleracea var. oleracea
ACATGTTTAATACATACTTTTATTATATTTAAATAAACATATTAGTTTTGTTTCACTAATAGAGCATGCTATATTTTAAAGTATTTATGATTTTTTAAAACAAAAAAAATTATAATACATATTTATTTTGTTAATTAACATATGTTTATATTTTAACTATACACCAAGAATTGATTTGGCCTTACATTATTCCTTGTGTTAAACTGTAGTTGGATGAACATATATATATATATATATATATATATTTTTTTTTTTTTTTTTTTTTATCCTTTTTATATAGATGGTTTTCAATATCTTATGTTTGACTATGATGAAACCATTACAATGGGGTAAATTTTGATATGTCAGTGAGTAACATTACATATATATATTATTTATGTTGCTTATAATTATGTATTAATCGAGTATTAAGGAGTATATTAAAACTATTGGGTTGATTTATTTGTAATGTATTCTTTAGTTGTTGTATGACAT
>NW_013629715.1:0-474 GCF_000695525.1 Brassica oleracea var. oleracea
GAATAACAAATCTTCAGCATCACGAGACGTCGCAGACGCCTGAAGATCCATTCTTCGACGAAATTTCCTTCCTCGATAAAAACACTTTTTGGAAGACCAGACAGTCATCCGCACTAACATCTTCTCAAAACATATCCTTCGCGAAGACTCGAAACGGTAATTTTAACCATTAAGTTTGTTGCTGATCACAACAAACTCTTAACGTCCTAAACAGACTTAGCCATCTCGTAGAGATGACTCTCGTACATCCGACACAGGGATAATAGTGCTATAAAAGAAACCCAAAATTTTTGGTCAGCACTTCAACCCAAAAATTTTGGTCAGCACTTCCAGAAGGCTTAAAAATTGTCCTTCGAGAGATGCTCGGTTCCAACCATACAAGTCGTATAAGCCGAGAACCTATCGCGGACTTAGAATCGGTATGAACTCAGGATGAAACTGAAACGAGATACGTAAGTCGAATTAGTCATCGCA
>NW_013629716.1:0-474 GCF_000695525.1 Brassica oleracea var. oleracea
CACAGATATTATATAGTAAACAAAATTTATAATGATTTTTTTAAGATTCCAATGGTATCGAGGCTGAAATGGTCAATAATGTTGGGTTGCAATGGTTGATCATCATCTGTTGCATCAGTTCAACAGTTGGAACATTTATATTTGCAAATGTTTACCAAATTAGTTGCAATAATATAATCTACTCTATTAAAATAGAGTCCTATTTCATCTTCCATTAAAATTGTCATTTAAGTTTTAGACTGTTTCAAATTTGTTAGTATATTACTTAATTTATTGACCATATCGAGTTAGTTACAATATAATTATATTAGACGCTACTATTACATTAGAACCGGACAACTTAAATTAAACCAACAATATACTACACTATCTAATCTATTAATTTACGGTTCTATTTTTATCTACTATTAACAAGTCATAGTAGGACTACTTAAAGAATTATTTATTACAAAATATTTGATTATTTACATTAAT
>NW_013629717.1:0-474 GCF_000695525.1 Brassica oleracea var. oleracea
AGCGTTTACAACAAGGTAAGTGCCTGGGCTACGAGAGCTGTCGGCGACATTCCTAGTTCTAAAGCCCTAAGACGGCAAAAACCTAATTGAGTCGCAGCTCGAATAACAAAAACGAAAAATTGCCTAAAATCGCTCTAAGTGCTAAGTTTGCTCTGAAAAAGTCCCTTCCATGCCTCTCTCCTAGGAATCCTTATATACTGGCTCCAAGGTTGGTTTACGCTTTTCCCCTTCTGCCCTTAAGCCGCCATAGCATAAAAATGGACATTTTTTCCGATCTTCGTAATAATCTTCAAAATTTTGTATTTATCCGCGGAAACTTGACATTTATCTTTCCTTGCGAACCAAGCGTAAACCGTCATGCCGCTTACGGGCTGTTGGTTAAGAAATCGTAAGTTGGGCCTCGAGTCATGTCTTAAGTCCCTTTTGGCCGTCTTCCGACTCGAAGCGTTTATTACTGCTTCTTTCGATAAAGAA
>NW_013629718.1:0-474 GCF_000695525.1 Brassica oleracea var. oleracea
GATGAAGGTGGCTCGCGTTTGTCCTTCGATATCTCACCTCCTCTTTGCAGATTACAGTCTATTCTTCTGCAAAGCACAAGAGGCAGAGTGTCAAACTATTCTCAGGATCCTCCAGGATTATGCTGCAGTATCTGGACAATTGATTAATTTCCAAAAATCGTCCATTCAGTTTGGACATAAGATTGAGGATTCAAGACGACAGATGATGCGGGATATCTTAGGAATACAGAATGTTGGTGGTATGGGTACTTACTTGGGTCTCCCAGAAAATGTGGGTGGATCAAAGATCCAAATTTTCGGATTCGTACAGGATAGAGTAAGCTCTCGGGTTAATGGATGGACTTTTCGGTATTTTACTAAGGGGGGAAAGGAGGTAGTAATTAAATCGGTAGTCACTGCGATGCCGAATCATGTGATGTCGTGTTAACGCTTGCCCAAAGCAAACACGAAGAAAATTACCAGTGTTGTGGCTAG
>NW_013629719.1:0-474 GCF_000695525.1 Brassica oleracea var. oleracea
CACCCAAGGTCTAATCCCTATGCCCATGAGTTCTCTTTTCCCTTGGTAAAGAAAGTCATTTCATTTATCATTAACCATTAGTTTAAAAACCATCTAAATTATTGGTTGCACTTAGATTAAGTGAGTACTTGCATTCTCAGTGCTTTGATATCCCTCAGAACTGGTTCGACATTCACTATACTACAAAATTTGTCTTAGGAGCCTTGAAAACTCCGAACATCAAATTGGTGCCGTTGCCAAATTCTGAGTAGATTTAAACATTGAGATTTAGTCACTTGCTTGAGACTAAGTCATTTTGATATTATTTTGTTACTGATTCTTCTTCTTCACCTACCTTTCACTTTCAGGTGTATGAATTTGAGGAGCAGGGGTCCATCAAACCTAGTTCCAATAGTATCAGACATCAGAGCTTTTGAGAGGGAGTGTTCTAGAGCTAGAAGAGAAGAAGAACAACAAGCCCACTTGCAGAGATTC
>NW_013629720.1:0-474 GCF_000695525.1 Brassica oleracea var. oleracea
ACCAGCGCAAAAGCTGGTCGCTACGTAGCGACCGATCTCTCACCAAAACTCGGTCGCTACGTAGCGTGCACGGTCGCTACGTAGCGTGCAAGGTCGCTACGTAGCGTGCACGGTCGCTACGTAGCGTGCTCTGTCGCTACGTAGCGTGCTCGGTCGCTACGTAGCGTGTTCGGTCGCTACGTAGCGTGCTCGGTCGCTACGAAGCGTGATCGGTCGCTACGAAGCGTGCTCGGTCGCTACGAAGCGTGCTCGGTCGCTACGTAGCGTGCTCGGTCGCTACGTAGCGTGTTCGGTCGCTACGTAGCGTGCTCGGTCGCTACGAAGCGTGATCGGTCGCTACGAAGCGTGCTCGGTCGCTACGAAGCGTGCTCGGTCGCTACGTAGCGTGCTCGGTCGCTACGTAGCGTGCTCGAGCCAAACGTAGCGTGCTCGAGCCAAAGTTTGGTCGCTACGCAGCGATCGAGCTCTTCCGAA
>NW_013629721.1:0-173 GCF_000695525.1 Brassica oleracea var. oleracea
TTGCATGTTCATTGGTTTAAATATTGGTGGAGTTATTGATGAAAAGGAATGTTGTTATTGTTTATTAATCTCGTTATTATTGATTTTTATATCTATTTCGTTTATTTGTCTAGATATTGTGTGTAATATCTGGCTTTGATAATTATTTTGTTGATATATGGACTTTATATCTT
>NW_013629721.1:301-474 GCF_000695525.1 Brassica oleracea var. oleracea
GGTTAACCCAAACTTGAAACAAATGCAAAAGTAACCTAAAAGGCTATTGAAATTACAACCAACCCCTTGTGAACAAACAAAAAAACCGAAATTTTTTTATGTTTCTAACCCCCGTAAGTCGTCTGGCCAGACGACTTTCCAGTAAGTCGTCCAGACGACTTTCCAGGAAGTCG
>NW_013629722.1:0-474 GCF_000695525.1 Brassica oleracea var. oleracea
TAGCGACCGAGCTCGAGCCAAAGCTCGGTCCCTACCTAGCGACCAAGCGCTGATCCCACTCGGTCGCCACGTAGCGACCGAGCGTTCGTCCTGCTCGGTCGCTACATAGCGACCAAGCTCAAGCCAAAGCTCGGTCGCTACATAGCGACCGAGCTCAAGCCAAAGCTCGGTCGCTACATAGCGACCGAGCGACCGTCCCGCTCGCTCGTTACGTAGCAACCGAGTTCGGCCAATCTCGGTCGCTACGTAGCGACCGAGCGATCGTCCCGCTTGGTCGCTATGTAACGACCGAGCGATCATCCCGCTCGGTCGCTACATAGCGACCCAGCGCTCGTCCCGCTCGGTCGCTACGTAGCGACCGAGCTATCGTCCCGCTTGGTCGCTATGTAACGCCCATCCTATGATTTCTTAACCAAAAGCTCGTAAGCCGCAGCACGGTTTACGCTTGGTCCACAAGGAAGGATAAATGTCAAG
>NW_013629723.1:0-159 GCF_000695525.1 Brassica oleracea var. oleracea
GAATAACTTCTTCATCCTAACTCCTATGACATTTATTCAACTTCCTGATGATTCTCCACCACATTATGTATCCAAATACAGCTTCTCACATCGCGATTCATCCTGGTTGTATTAGAATGACAAAGAAGTTGTCATATTCCCAAACAGGAAAACTGAGAT
>NW_013629723.1:254-474 GCF_000695525.1 Brassica oleracea var. oleracea
TGGTTTGATTAGAATGACAAAGAAGTTGTCATATTCTCAAAAAAAAAAAACTAGGATCACTTGATTTGAAAGTGGGATAACTTCTTCATCCTAACTCCTATGAGATTTATTCAACTTCTTGGTGATTCTCCACTATTTAATGGATCCAAATTCCGATTCTCACATCGTGATTTATCCTGGTTTAATTAGAATGACAAAGAAGTAGTCATATTTCCAAACA
>NW_013629724.1:0-473 GCF_000695525.1 Brassica oleracea var. oleracea
CCGTCCGTAGGGCGGGTCCGACCCTAGTCTTATATAAACTTAAAAAGCATAGCTAGAAAATGATATTTACTAAAAGAGTAACTGAAATTTAGGGATATTAAACAAATTTTGAAAATTTTACATCCGCCACTGCTCTTAAGGAACAAGCCTTATCTAATTAGACACATGAATTTTTTTTTTAAAGAGTTCAGAAGATCCACAAAAGGGGATTTTTTTTCTTTCTTTTTTTAACAGAACCTTTTCATTAAAACTAAACTTTGGTGACTATAAGGAGAAAAGGGAATTTGCATCCTCTTTGATAAACAAAATAGGGAAATTTATTTTCTTACGCCAAAAAATGATAACTATGTTCTATTAGACTAATCTAATATACTTTATATCACATTATGCTAATTATTTTCAAAATGGCAATAATGCCCTTAATTTTAATTCTAAATTTGAAATTACAATTAATAAAATAATTGTTAAATATT
>NW_013629725.1:0-473 GCF_000695525.1 Brassica oleracea var. oleracea
GCATGGAAAGAGTAGAGTTACCACAACTTCACGAGCATCCTTTGATACCTTTCAATCGCTTTGTTCTTACTCAGTGCAAGGCGTGCAACTTATTAAGTGATGATTATGGCTATATCTATGGAGGGTACCGTTGCAATGAGCTGGGGTGTGAAGAAATTATGTTCCATAAAGAGTGTTTCAAGCCCTTAAAAGAGATCAACCACTCTTTCCATCCCAACCTTCTCAAACTGATCATCCCTACCCTTCCCTTACACAATTCCCAATCACATACATGTTTCTGTGGATATAGTTTCAAAGCCGGTTATTGTTGTAAAATATGTGATTTCAAGTTGGATTTGAAGTGCGCCAGGAGATCAAATACGCGTGTTCTTCCTGTAAATTCCTACGGACACGAGCATCTATTTAAAATCGTCTCTGAGAGTTACCGTGGGAGGGGAGAGAAAATCTGCAAAGCGTGTGGATATCAAGAGTGC
>NW_013629726.1:0-473 GCF_000695525.1 Brassica oleracea var. oleracea
AAAAAAATCAATAATTGCCATTTTCACATGAGAGCACCGACGACGACAGCGCAGGCCAGCGAAGCAACGACAGTGGAGAATAGGGGCGATGAAGACGAAGATTTCTGAGAGAGCGGGATCGATCCAAATGCGTTTTGGTAAGAGGGAGCGTCGGCATCGGCAGAAGAAGAGGAGGGAGACAAGGCGTCTGCTTCGGCGGAGTAAGGGCCGACGGAGACAATGAGCTTCTGGTACTTTTGACAGTGGCCAGGATGTCCGCTGGTGAAGTAAAAGGTTCCGTTTTGGGTGAGGTTGAAGAGAGAGTTGCCGTCGTTCATGTACAAGATCGGATCTTTGGTGTTGCAGCTCTTGAAGTTGGAAGCTGTCACTTGAATCATTGAATCTTCGCTTGGTGGGTACAAGAACACTGTTTCAGATTTAATGAGTTTAGATATAGTTTTTAATAATAAATTCATGAATTGAATACTTTTTTT
>NW_013629727.1:0-473 GCF_000695525.1 Brassica oleracea var. oleracea
AAAAAAAAACCTTTTCTTCTGATTCACTGCACTTCTTTATCGAATTCAGACTACTTTAGTGATTTGATCAGAAAAAATGTCTTTTGGTGAAACTAATTATCTTCTTTATATAAACACTAGACCTTCGATTGGTGTTGAGTAGAGAAAATACATCTTTTCAAATTCTCCATATTGAAGAGAATGATGGCGGAGACCGGTGGAGTTATTCCGACGATAGACTTGGAAGAGGTCATTTCAGATAAGATCCTGAACCAGAAAATCCGTGAAGCGAGCGAGAGATGGGGATGCTTTAGGGTGATGAACCATGGAGTTTCATTGTCTTTGATGTCTGAGATGAAGAAGACCATTATGGATCTCTTCGAACGTCCACACGAGGTGAAAGTGCGCAACACTGATGTGTTACTAGGGATTGGTTACAGGGCTCCATATGATATCAATCCTTACTATGAAACATTTGGTCTCTATGACATGGC
>NW_013629728.1:0-473 GCF_000695525.1 Brassica oleracea var. oleracea
GATTCAAGTCATATCAGGGAGATTGCCCACACCATGGATTCAATCAAGTTCAGCTACTCAACACTTTCTTCAGAGGTATCACGCTGGCATATCAGATGGCTGTAGACTCAGCTAGTGATGAAAACTTCATCACTAGGAATCATAGGAGGCGATCAGACTTATTGAGAACTTGGCATCCAACAACAACACCAAGAACACTGATTTCGAGAGAAAAAAATAAGCACCTGCCCTATGGAAGGAGCAGTTGGAAGATGTCAAAGCCAAGCTGGAGAGTGTTCACAAGCTTGTCAAGAAACAAGTCTTCTTTACAGAGGATGTAGAAGCTGTAGATGTCAACAGCGACATGGAAGAAGAAGAGGATGTGAACTTTGTCAGTGGTTTAGGCTTTCAGAATCAGAGGTAAAGTGATCCTGGGTAAGATGATCACGTCCCTGAATGCTCTCCAACGATTGTGATGATGAAAATAGGCAGTG
>NW_013629729.1:0-473 GCF_000695525.1 Brassica oleracea var. oleracea
GGAGACATAGAGCATCTCACGTGCCGAGATAAACTCCTAACATCACCGCACACTCCTTTCTTGCAAATCTGAACCTCAAGCCAGCAAGGTGAGACCAGCCTCCAGAACCGCAGTCAAAGTGTCAAGCAATAACAGTCACGCGCCACCGCTTCTTCACTGGGAGACCAAAGTAAGATGGTTCGAACCAAACTCCGACAGTAGAACCCTAAAAGCCGACGCAACCAGTGACCACCTCTTCGCTCAACTCGCAGACGCTCCAGATCCGCCTTCGATTTGACAAGATTATGCTCCGCCGCGGTCAGAACAGTCACCGGGAATGTCAGAGTTCACTAGAGACGTCAAGAATATTGCTGAAGAATAGGGAGTACCGGTAGGGCATAAAGAAAAGGAAATAGGGAGTTGGAGGAGAAGAATCTGTTTGGTTCTGAAACTTCCCCTCTCTCTAAAACTTCAAAATTCATCACTCTCTCTCT
>NW_013629730.1:0-473 GCF_000695525.1 Brassica oleracea var. oleracea
ATCTCAAAGTCAAAACCCAAGAGTTTAGTGAGCCATTTTTGATAATCCATAGAAATGTCTCTCTGCTCTAACAAAAATTTCAAGCTCTTTTGATCAGTGTAGACCAAAAACCGTCTTCCCATCAAATAATGTTTCCAGCGTTGAACCGCCAGCACAATGGCCATCAATTCTCTTTCGTATATGGGTTTTAGCTGCTCTCTGTCTGTTAACGCCTTACTGAAATAGCAAATGGGCTTGTGGTTCTGCATAAGGACTGCTCCCAATCCAAACCCTGAAGCATCAGCTTCGATCACAAATATTTCTTGAAAATTAGGCAGAGCAAGCACAGGAGCTGTTGTCATTGCCAGCTTCAGTTGATCAAAAGCTACCTGCGTTTTTCCCGACCAATCAAAACTGTCCTTCTTTAATAAGTCTGTCAACGGCCGTGCAATAACCCCATAACTCTTCACATATTTTCTGTAGTACCCAGTCAA
>NW_013629731.1:0-473 GCF_000695525.1 Brassica oleracea var. oleracea
TGATTCCCAAACACCTGCAGGGACCGGAAGAGGCTGAAGAAGACTAGGCTTGGCAGCTAAATCATACTTATTCTTCTGGCAGGTATGGCAGTTACGAACATAATGTTGAGTTTCTGAACTCATCTTAGGCCAAAAGAACAATGTTTTGATGCGTTGCAAAGTTGAGTCGCGGCCTGAGTGTCCTCCTATTGCTGAGTCGTGGAGCCAATTAAAAATGTGGAGCTTGACTGATTGATCATTGCCTACTACAAGTTTTCCCCTGCGACGTAACTCGCCGTTTATGAATGAGTATGCTGGGTGAAGAGACTTGTTTACCTGCAGCTCTGCGATGATCTTTTTAAGAACTGGATCAGTTTCCCACAAGGCTTTCAATTCCTCATAGAACCCATGATGGATCTGAGATAACGTAAGTTGAAGCAGCTGAGAACCAGAAACGCGGGATAGTGCGTCTGCTGCGACGTTTTCTTTGCCCT
>NW_013629732.1:0-473 GCF_000695525.1 Brassica oleracea var. oleracea
AACAAACAAACACACGTATAGAGAAAACCGTGAAGTTTCCTAGTTTATTCGTTACAACCACATATATGTTAGTTAACTATAGCATTAGTGATGACTTGGTCATATGTCTTTAAGTTTGACATGAGAACTCCAAGTTCATTTCCTGCAAGAGCAACCAAACGGTAACACATGGAAGGTTATACTTTACAGCCAACTAATGGTACTCCGTACTCATTGCCCTACCAGGCTACCAGTACCACCATGCATGCATGAGCAGTTTGTCCTTCCCCTTCTTCAGCTGCTCTCATTTTTCTTCTTCTCACTGAAATATAATTTATATAAATGTATATATGTATATATAGTAATATTTAAAAATTATAGGGAATATTTTTGTTTTAAAGTTTTTATAATATTGTTTGTGAGTATAAATATAGTTTATAATTTGTATTTATGATATTTCAATTTTAAAATATTTTACATTTATTTATCCACAT
>NW_013629733.1:0-473 GCF_000695525.1 Brassica oleracea var. oleracea
CCATTTGAGATAGGGCACTTGGACTGATCATGTGTCAATCTTGAGCACATCCTACAGAAACCGTGGAGACGTTCATACCTCAGCGCGACCACTGTCTCCTCCCCACTGTGAAATTCCACCGTAATGGAAAACACTAATGGTTTAAAAGCATCCAAAGTTACACGCACCTTCCCTTCATTGATCTCAATGGCATCATCTCCCCGAACCACTCCCAAAGCTTCCCCAATGCTCTTGAAAGTTGGCTCCGCCCAAAAATGTAGTGGAACCCCAATAGCCCTCACCCCAAAAAGTGATCTTGGATGGATAATTATCCTCCACCACCGGTTCCCATCTCACAATGGAGAGCATCCAATTATCAAAATGGAAGGGCTCTCTTTTGAGTACCTCAACGATATCCTCCTCCTCCTGGAAATCAAATTGAAACCGACCAAGGCCCAAGTCAGCGCCCACCACCCTCTCTTCCACATTCCAGA
>NW_013629734.1:0-473 GCF_000695525.1 Brassica oleracea var. oleracea
AGCATCGTCAGCTTCCCTGCTTTGGAGAGGAAGCGGGATGACCAGTTAGATGCACACTGTCTTATTCTGTCGACGATGGAGGTAAAGAGATCTTTTTTCTTCCTGCCAAAATGTTCTGGCAATCCTAGATACTTGCCCATTCCTCCCTCTCTTGTGATTCCTAGGATACTTTTTGCAGCTGTCTTTACTTCTTGTGGTGTCTTGCTAGAGAAAGTAATAGCTGACTTTGCTGTATTGACTTTCTGGCCTGACAGAGCTTCATAATCCTGCAGGAGTTTTGACAGTGCGTGGCAGTTTTCTGGAGTCGAATGGCAGAACATCATTGTATCATCTGCAAAAAGCAGGTGGTTGATACGAGGACTACCCCTTGCTACTCGGATACCTTTTAAAGACCCTTCTCTCCCGGCTTTTCTGCAGAGACCAGAGAGGACCTCGCCACACAAAATAAAGATATAGGGGGAGAGTGGATCTCC
>NW_013629735.1:0-473 GCF_000695525.1 Brassica oleracea var. oleracea
CACTCAAGCCGGAACTCATTCTGAACCCAGGTGAGGGTCGGTTCCTTTGTGTTTGACCGGAGTCTAGCAGTAGCTTCTCTTATCTTCTGGAGATGATGAGGCTGGAGCTCTGAAGTTTTAACCATACGCGGGGCTGGAAATAATTCTTGCTGGAAGAATCTAGGGATCTTCGAGGCTATGATCCTTTGTCTTGAGGAAACAAGATAGAAACATTGCTTCCCTTGGCGTCTTTCCTTTTTCCAGGCTGGTCGTTTCTTTCATAAAGGATTCTCCTAGAGATTTGGAAATATCTGATTTCCTTTTTCCTGGCTCCAAAAAGGAAAGAATCAGGCATATATTTAGGGTGCCTGATGCGTAGGGTTTCATTCATCCTTTATTCAAGAAGATGAACTCCGATCTTCCTACTTCGCTCGTGGGTGGTCGCGTGAGACCTTGCCGCCTGTTTACTGATCCTTTCTCCTCCCCTGTTGCTT
>NW_013629736.1:0-473 GCF_000695525.1 Brassica oleracea var. oleracea
TTTCCAAGACCCTTAACAGGTGGTTCAGGCTTAGCATCTTCAGTGTTCTTAGACTCAGTTTTACTTGAAGCTTCATTTGCCAGATGTTGCACCCAACAAGCTCCTAACTCCCACCTTATAGGCTTGGTATTTCTTGGGGGTTCAGCCTCCAATTTCTGCAGACTATCCTCAAATACTGTCCTCACAAGGGACTTCGCCACACGTATCTGTTCTGAGTCGGCATTTGGTGATCTCTGCACTGTGCTCGAAGGCGTTGACGACTTGTGCAGTAGAGTTCTCAAGCTGAAAAAGGATATTCAGGAAAAAGTTGCTAAATACTTTCTATTACAACATTCCACATGTCGTATGCCAAATGTCAATCACGCCAAAAGAGATGTTAAGCAATGCAAAGATTTTACCTATTTACATTCAGTGCATTTGCACCTCCTTCTGATTGGTCTTCGATGTCTATATCTTGTGGGATTCTGCCCCCA
>NW_013629737.1:0-473 GCF_000695525.1 Brassica oleracea var. oleracea
AGCCTGCATCATTTCTGTTGGTAATGAGTAGGTTATCTCCACAGATTCTGTGATCATGTCCAGGTTATAATCTTCTTGAGCCATTGCAAGAAGTTCAGCATGTGTCGAACCTTCCCCCAAAAAAATGATTCTCGCACCTTTGACATTATCAACCACAAAATCCCAACGGCAATCTTTCAACAACCATTCTCCATACACTGCATGTAACTGACGCATCATCTACAAAAATTCAAAATAAAACACATTAGTAGACATAGAGAAAATAAAAGTTTACTAGACATTGACGCAGACGACATACCAGTAAGTCGTCTGGAAGACTTACCAGTAAGTCGTCCAAACATGTCATTTTTTCAATTGAATTTTAAATAGGATTGTAAGTCGTCCAGCTTTGTTTATTTATAAAAAAAAACCTAGACGACTTACCAGCAAGTCGTCTAGGATAAATGGGTTAGTTTTGCATTTGACCGAATTGT
>NW_013629738.1:0-473 GCF_000695525.1 Brassica oleracea var. oleracea
TGACAATATGACTCTAAAATTCATTTTATATGATCTCAAACTAAATATTTTTTTTTGGTATAAAACAGAATAAACCGAAAACCGACGGTATATAAACCGAACCGAACCGAAGTAAATATGGATTTAGAATGGTAGTTATATTTTACTAACCGAAATACCGAAAAAACCAAACCTAAACCGAACCAATATCTGGATTGAACACCCCTAGTTCTACTCTACATCGCAATATGACCAGTTTAGCACTTTCAGGTTATTACTAAACAACTCGTAAGTTCTTGCTTCTTGGTCTGCTCGTACTTTGATCCTTTGATCAAACTTTGAACATAAAAATAGCAAGGGCTTTCCCCGATCGAGATCTTCATCTCTCCGCTTTCAGATATATATATTCGATATCTCTTTATTTCGTTTTTATTTGTCGTGAAAATAAAGAAAAGTGTATAACTCTATATATACAAAGATGTCAGAACATCCAC
>NW_013629739.1:0-473 GCF_000695525.1 Brassica oleracea var. oleracea
TTGGTACTGGCAATGGCAAAAGACACGACATTATTCAGACCCATTGAATAAATCAATTTTCAATGTTTTCTACATTGAACCAGTGAGCAAAGAAAATACGATTCCTTTCAGATTTTTGAAAAATCGCCTAAAAGCATTATGAATGCCTATACCCATATTTTCTACTGATTTATTCTATGCTAAGGATCAGTATGAAAGAGACATAAAGCCATGGTAACCAGTATGGTTCACCACGAAATAAACACTTATGGCATGACCAGATTAGCCATCTTGATCCAAAACATGATGAAAAATTAATTAAGGCACAAAAGTGGTCCCATAAAATCTCACAATGTGTTATAAGTACACAAAAGGGAAAATCACTAAAAATAATTAAGGCTCCACTGTCCTAACCACTACGAAATTATGAGTATGTTCATGAGGGGTAGAGAGGACTAAAACCCACAGTCCATGATCATATCATAAATTCGGAT
>NW_013629740.1:0-473 GCF_000695525.1 Brassica oleracea var. oleracea
TCCCAGTTTGGGAATAGCACATCTTCTTCGCCGTTCCAATCAAACCAAGATGAATCGCTGGGTGAGAAGCTTGATTTGAGTACATAAAGTGGTGGAGAATCACCAGGAAGTTGAATAAATCTCATAGGAGTTGGCAAAAAGAAGTTATCCCACTTCAAATAAGGTGATTCCAGTTTCCCAGTTTGGGAATAGGACAGCTTCTTCGTCGTTTCAATCAAATCAGGATGAATCACTTTGTGAAAAGCTTGGTTTGGATACATAAAGTGGTGGAGAATCACCAGGAAGTTGAATAAATCTCATAGGAGTTGGGATGAAGAAGTTATCCCACTTTCAAATCAGGTGATTCCAGTTTCCCAGTTTGGGAATAACACTGCTTCTTAGTCGTTCCAATCAAACCAGGATGAATCACTTTGTACGAAGCTTAAGTTGGATACATAAAGTGGTGGAGAATCACCAAAAAGTTGAATAAATAT
>NW_013629741.1:0-473 GCF_000695525.1 Brassica oleracea var. oleracea
CCAGTTTCGTTTTTCTTCATTTGTTATTGAATAAAATTCTTCTTTTAAGAAATTTTTATCTATTTCAAATTCTTTGTTGATGACATTTATTGATTGGAAGTCGGACGGAGTTGGGGACGTTGGATAAGATTTTCTTTCAGGTTCCCCAATAGGTGTTTCGAATTTTACTAAATTTTCTTGATTGGGCTTTGAACTTTCAGCTTCTGAATCAGCACTAGATTGTTTAGTCTGAAATTCAGAATATGTTGGTCTAAATTCAGAAAATGAACTTCTCGAATGGTATGAACTTATCCTGGGTGGAATAGGTTCTTTATATGATCCGAATTGTAATAATATTTTACCATCTCGTTGTTCAATTATTTTTTGAATATTTCTTTGTTCAAAATTTTTAAGCGGTCGAGAATCGTTTATTTTCCATTGTTCTGAGATAGTAATTTCATTCCAATTTAGTTGCTTGGGTGCATAAGTAGATA
>NW_013629742.1:0-473 GCF_000695525.1 Brassica oleracea var. oleracea
CACTCAAGAAAGAACTCAGATTTGTGAAAAAGAAATCACACACTCACACCCTTTTTGGCAACCTGGCTCTGATACCATAAACACTTTTGTGTTTTAGAGTGTGTTTAATAATAATCAGAGAAGATTAGAGTAAAGTTTAGAGAGAATAGAGAGATTCTAGAGAGAGAGAGACTCAAAACTCCATTGATTGATTTAATGATTCAGATACACGATATATATGAAGAGATAAGGCTGATAAAGTGAATTTCGAAATCCATAAGCATGTGGAGTCAATAGACAGGCTGAAACTCCTTTTGAAATGCTTGGCTGTGCTTTCTCACATGCTTGCACTAGTGTAAAAGCATCCTCTCCTTTCCAGCATCATACAGGCTGTCAAAGTAAGCCCTTATCCCTTCCTTATCCTCTTCCCACGTCCAGACAGGCTGAAACTCCTTTTGAAATGCTTGGCTGTGTTTCCTCACATGCTTGCTATA
>NW_013629743.1:0-473 GCF_000695525.1 Brassica oleracea var. oleracea
TTCAAGGAGTATAGTGAAAGAAATGGTAAACAAGCTGAAGCAAATGTGCAATCATCTCAGTCTACTCAGTCTTCACAATCTCAAGAACAGCCAACAATAGACTTGCTTGATGATGAACTCGGCTACCACAGGATTGAGAAAAAGTACAACACACTGCTAAAGGAGAGTGGAGTGAGAGACATCAACGAGTTGGAAGCTTACCTAAAGGCTGATGTTGAGAATTCAGATGCAATGCTAGGAACTGACTATGATGTTCTCTCTTGGTGGAAAGTTAACTCTGGCAAGTACCCCATTCTATCACAGATAGCTCGTGATCTTTTTGCTATGCAAGTCTCCTCGGTTGCATCTGAAAGTGCATTCAGCACGAGTGGGAGGTTAATAGACCCACATAGGAGTTGTTTAACTCACTATATGGTTGAAGTTCTTATGTGTACAGAACAGTGGATGAAACAAGACATCAGACTTGAATCAAA
>NW_013629744.1:0-473 GCF_000695525.1 Brassica oleracea var. oleracea
CCTGATACCAATAAGACCGCAGAAGAAAAAAAAGGTAACCACGTCCAAAATGATGGACCACACGGTCATGGCGTGGAGGGTGGAAAGGACGTGGCCATGGCCACTATAACACATTTAGCCGTGGGAATCACTTTGGCAGAGGCCGTGGGTATCAACCCAATTTGAGCCATGGTCAAGGCAGTGGCCGTGGTATATCCTTTAAACCACAAAGCTCGACCAAATCAGTGTGCCATAGATGTGGAATGGGGAACCATTGGGCTAAGATATGAAGGACTCCCAAACATTTTTGTGACCTCTATCAAAGAGAGTCAGAAAGGGAAGAATCCAGAAACCCACTTAGTCTATAAAGATGGTGAAAATAATTTCGAACATGATCAAGATGATTTTATGGAATATAAAACTTATGATTGTCTAAAAGAATCAAGCTGATAATCTGATTTCGACATCAAGCTTGTGTGATTGCTTTGCTTGTA
>NW_013629745.1:0-473 GCF_000695525.1 Brassica oleracea var. oleracea
AAGCAGTAAAACTAGGACAACACACCCTTACCGGAACCCCACTGACTACTGTTCAAAAATTGGCTCCATACTCTTCATCTCAAACTTGAAAAAGCAACACTATCGAGACAGAACTCCCTACATTCATTTGAGAGTAGCGTGAGCTTCTCATCACAGGCATCATTCAGGGTAGACGGTCTAGGTGTGGAACAGGCTATTTAATGGTGGAGTTAAAAGTGTTTAGGGGCTACCATTTCATTGAAGAGGATGCAGGATATCACACAAAATGACAAGAGAGGATAGATCCATTGATGTCCACAGCCTCTACTCGTTTTTGCTCTATCTGGTGCGACTGTTCTGATGGCGGAACATGCAACTGATTATTCTGCGTTCCACTTTCCTTTTGGTACCCACTCCTTTGTTCGATCTTTCCATTGGCTCATATTTCTTTGATCTCATCCCCTTCTCCAACACCTTTTTTTTTTTTTTTTTTT
>NW_013629746.1:0-473 GCF_000695525.1 Brassica oleracea var. oleracea
TAAATAAAGTAATATAAAGATATGACAATATATTATCATTCCATTTCAAATAAAAACTATTATATTTGAAATCATACACACTTAATATTTTTTTGAAACAAAAAAACTCAACATACTAATTTAATTTTTTTATTAAAAAGAAGAATTAATTTCTTTCTGATCTCGAGATCATAATTTATTTTCTCCGTATGACCCAAAAATTTAATTTCGAAAATACATCCATGTGTGTAATAATTATAGTTGGAAATTCATGTATCTTATTACAATTTATAGTTTTGTTTGTAAAGTTCTAAATAACATATGCCCTTAGTTAAAATCGCATGTCTTACAGTGACATCTTCCATGCAACACATTCCTCAAAGAATCCACCAACTTCAGCAAGGGATTTCAGTGCGTCCTATCACGGTCTGTATAAGAAATGTTTGAGACATCAGAAAACACCAAACAGATAATACTCAAACTTCCATCGGCTT
>NW_013629747.1:0-473 GCF_000695525.1 Brassica oleracea var. oleracea
TACACCGAGGAACACGCTACGTCGGAATTGTCCGAGGAACGCTCTCCATCGGTACGTAGTTTTTCCGATGAACTCTGGTCTTGTGTGTCCGCATCGTAATATCGTCGGAAGTTCGTCAGAATGACGTTTCTCGGTATTCGTCAGAAAGTCGTCTTGTGTGTCCGCATCGTAATATCGTCGAAATTCCGACGAATTTTCTTTTTCCGACGAAACGATACCGACGGACAGGTTCGTCGGAAATTCGTCGGAATCGGTCTATTCCGACGAATTTCCGACGATTTCGGCCATCAGAATCCCCCTGTTTTCTTGTAGTGTGACGTGGGTTTATGATCCTCGCTTATATTCATAAATTCAAGTGCTACCTTGTATACAAATAAATCATCTTATGTTGACATTCCTTATTGATTCCATTATGTTCCAGACATAATATAATCAATTGAGATTCATTATTATCAGGACCTTTAATACTTTGC